>NC_039267.1:10906877-10944073 GCF_003368295.1 Carassius auratus | reverse complement strand
ACATTGCGTAGTGAGGACATTGCTGTGATCATTGAGTGATTTTTTTTTTTGTCAAAACATTTGTGAACTTGAAAACCTTGATTGTGTTTGCGAGAGAAACATCGCTGCCATAATACTGATAAACACTGGTTACTCCAAATATTTAACTTCTGGCATAATTCTTTTTTAAGCAAGAAAATACGACTAATTATAATACCATTTATTTTCCGAACATTTATTTTAATTCAATGACATATTAAATATGAAAGGTATTATATATCATGTCAATTTTTAATTACATAAAATTCCTATTATAAACATATTCTCTTGATATATGAATAAGAACAACAAATAAAGGATTAGAATAATCAGTTTATTTTCATTTTATTTAAAAAACTGTTACATCAGTGTTGCTTAAGCAGTGCAATATGACACTCCAAACTAATAAACAGACGAATCTGTACTCATTTAAGGAAAATGCGCAGAAAATCATTGTATGAAATCCTTCCTGTGAGGTTCTTGTCAAAAAAAGAAGAGAAATGAAAGAATTCCTCCTCTGACAGATTCACGCTGTATTGTCTCAGAACCTTAAAAAAAAATCATGCACAATGTTGCAGGATTAAATACAAGAAATGAACTGGAAGTGTTAAGTATAAAACAGTGCTTTGTACCTTTCTGAAGTCCTGAGAGAGATCTTTCCAGTGCGCTCTTTGTCAAAGGCGATGAATTTGTGCCTCATCTGCCTCCAGAAGAGCTGGATAGGACTGGAGATTCTCAGCATAGCTTCGACACACTGGCTACTAAGTGGGCCGGGACTCATCTGAAGGAGAAAGTCAGAAAATGTGTGAGAATATTCACAATTCATCAACTATACTGGCCTATTTAGAATGGCAGCAGTGAACTCACTGGTGTCCTGGGGAGCTGCAGTTTGAGTCTGTGGGATGCAGAGTTGACCTGAGGACTGAACATTAGCACAAAGTGTCGCAGGAAGTCTGGATAAGAGAGACGTCCACTGTTTTTGATGTCGTATTTGACAGCCAGCTGCTCAAACTCAAGTGGACTCAGCTCAATATGGAGGCCCTGGAGTATTTCTGCACAACATCAATTTAAATACACAATTTCAAACAACAATGTGACAATCGTAAAATATTAAATGTAAATGTAAGGAACTACAATTGCTGCATACACACACACACACACACACACAACGCTCAAATGCAAAACAGTACTATGAATGTTTCCATTGTCATTTGCAATACACTTTTATTAGCTTCCACCTTTTTTTTTATTCCATGATTTTTCTCATAATTTTCCTTTTAATTTTTAATATTATTTTACAATAACCTATAAAAATTATACATTACATTTTACACATTTTATGTATTTATAAACATATAAATACATAAAATACTAATATTAAAATACTTCCAAAATATATTTATATCGAATTATATTATATTTGATATTATTTAGAATATAAAAATCATCCTAATTCAGTCATGTGCTAATAATTTATTAAGAAAAAAAATTCTAAAGAATTATATATAAATTATAACAAAATATATAAGCAATAATAAATGTATTAAAATACATAAAAATTATGTTAAATTATTATATAAAAATATTTATAATTAACACCCATTTGGTAATAAAGTTTCAGAAAATAATATAATCCAGACAAAGTAATTCTTGACTTTTCCCATGTTTTGAAAATTGCATAATATTTTCATTAATAATGTTACAATAATTATATAATATACAGTATATCATGCAATGTTATACATCATATTTTATATTATAAATATATATTATGAATTCAATTATAAAAAAATATAAATGTACATGTTATTATATGCTGTTTTTATTATTATATTTTTACACCTATAAATAATTGTCTACTTATACCTCTCCTTACCGTAAGAAATCATACTGTGACAAAGGCTTTTCACCGAAACCTTTAATTAAAAAAGATGCTTATTTGCAAGTAAGTGTTCGGTTCTATGTCCTCTCTACACAATTTGCTGTCTTCTTACCTGCACCTTGTATGGTGTGCATGTGCTTTTTTATTTAATTAAGAAAAGTATAATTATACATAAAAAAATTATAAAAATTCAGATCCATTGTGAGCTATTTCCTTACTGGTTTTACTGATTCATTGAAAAACAGCCAGTTAGAAAGAACAATTTGGTTTGTGAAGTCAGAGCTAGACTATTTTAGATTGTAAAATGATATTCACTATAGACATGTCCATGACATTTTTATTTTATTTTATTTCGATGACTTTTAAAAAGCTTGGAAAATTCCCTAGTTTTGACTTTTTATATAGTTGAAAGGTGCTGTGACTGTTAAATGGAGAGATATCTGGCCTCAACAATGTACCTAGGAACACATCCAGATCTATCTCTCCGGTCCTCTCAGGGTCGGCCTGCCTGCATCTCCTCTGGATGTGCCTCCAACAGTCCTGGATCTTGGAACGTACCTTAATCTCCACATCCTCACAGTTGAGCAGTGGTGTGGACCTTCTGCTCGCAGTGGAGGGTCTCTGAAGCTGCTCTGACACAGATGACTGTGGACAAGAATGGGGGGATTCAAAAGACATTAGAGAACTTGTAACATCCAACGCAAAGAGAAGAAGAAGTATACCAATATTAGCAAATAAAGTAAATCTACCGCAGAGCGCCGAAAGGCAGAGGGTGCTGTTTGGGGCGTCTGAGGGATGTTGGTCTCTCCACCGTTGCTCTTGCTGAACCTGGTAATGATTTAGCAACCTTTTCCAGGCCTTGCTGTTCTCCACTGAACTTTTTCAGGAATTCTCGATACTCCAGATTTCCAAAGCCATTAACCGGTAGCATTTTCCACAGGGCTTGAAACTGAAAGAGTTGGTTGTTTTTAAAGCTTTTGAATGAACTATTAAAGAAGCTCATGTGGTAGTACTTGAAATTACCTGTTCGACGGTGAGCCTCATGAAGTGACGATCACAAATGGTCTTAAAGTCAGTTTTGGAGATCGTGTTTATATTGGCGTAGTCGAGATCTACCATTTCCTTTGTTATGGTGTACATGCGGGCCGACACCACCTCCTGTATCCGCCTCAGAATGTCACTGATTACTAAAGATCGGGGCTGATTGGGAAAGCGCATCTTATGGATTTTCTTCAGCCATTCATCTGCCGTCTGCTGGAGTTAGAGAAATAAACGGTGTTTTATAATTCACCATATGCAACTTATAGACCAGTCTAACTTTTGACAACCTCATATTGTGCATAAGTACAAACTCAAACGTTTGACCTCTTGTTTGTGGAGGTTGAAGACTTGGAGGAATTCCTTCCAGTCAACCATCACCTCCTCTCCTTCGTCTATTCTCAGCTCAGACATCAACTTCCTGAACTGCACTTCTGAGAGACGCATACAGAAACGGTCCAGCACTTGACGAAACTTTGTCTGTGGTATCATACCATCTCCAGTCTTATCAAATGCAGAGAAGGCCTAGAAAACAAAGTGCAGCAGCAGTTTGGGGTTGGTTTGACTTTGAATGTTTTTCTTGCTAAATAAAAGTATTAATTTCTTTAAAAAAACGACCCCTCACTTTTGGTACAGTGGTGTTTACAAAATACTTTACACAGCTCTGTTATTGCAGCACATTCCAGGTTAAAACACCTCTATAGCAATACTAATATACTGTACTTTATAAACAGTCAGTACCTTGTAAAGAGTATCCGAGGAGGCAGTAACCAGCTCCTTGACTCTTTGTATTGTTTTTTCTGGGCTCAGTTCCTCTATATCCTCCACTGGTTCTGGAGAACCCACAGTGGGATCTTGAGGAGGTTCGACAGCAGACCCGCTGGAAACTAAAGGTCCAGCGAGATGCTTTAGAAAATCAAGGTATGGCAGCTCCTTCAGACTGCCGTCAAAGCCAAGGCTGAAAAACAAAAAGAAAAGAGGAAATACAATGCAGAAGTTCATAACACTCACCATTTGAGTAAATGAACATGTCTGGAACAGAGAGTTACAGGTTCAGTAGATGTGTGAGCTGTGGTTCTCGAAGTCGAAATCCATGTCTGTGCAGGAGAGAGAGCAGGTCTGCCACGGTCACATGACCATCTCTGTTTTTATCCAGAATCAAGAGGCTTCCACTCACACTCTCAAAGTCATTCCCAATCCACTTCCTTCAAACACAGACAGGTCCATTATATGTATGAGGAGAATATTTTCATCCACTTTTTCATTTGTCAATCGATACAGAGATATTTTTCACCTAAGATTTTGTATCATAACTTCAAGGTCTGGTGCGGAAATCGCCCTCTCAGTGAGCTGTTCTTGTACAGCGTCTGATTGGCTGTCTTCATCTGATGTGATTTTAAGCTTTCTTAAAAACTCTGTCTGAGTGACAAAGCCCTTCCCCTCTTCATCATATCTGTGTAAAAAGAGTTTTTAGTTTTATTTCCAGCAGATATCAGACCTGTGAAATCTCTGAATGCTTGCCAGATATATATTTTAGTTGACATCATGCTAATATTGATTATGGTTCAACTATCAAATGCACTGAGGAACACATACACTCCTTGAAATATCAGTGTTGCTTACCTGGCCCAGAGTTTTTCAAACTCGTCTGGTGTGATGGGCATGTAGTATTTAAAAAGTAGGTGCTTTAGACCATTTTTGGTCATGATGCGTTTAACATCGTCATCCAGCTGACAAAAGGCCTACCGACACAATAGTTATGTAAAAAGTATGTTTAATTCCTCATTATATATATATATATATATATATATATATATATATATATATATATGCACTATTCTATATCCATGCCACTAGGTGTCAGTGTATGTTAAAGAAAACTGCCATATAGAGTCAAAAAAGTGACCAGGACTGGATGTAGATTACCTTTGAAAGCTCTGAAGGTCTTTTCTGAGCAATGGATGCCAGATATACATGAACTTGGTCACATGCAGTGTCAAGGTATCCATCTCCTCTGAAAACAAACAAAAATACAAACAAATTATGCTTCAAAACCAGCTAAGATAAATATAAATATTAATTCCAGAGGAGTGTTTTTTTTACGAGGTGTTATCGTGGTGATGTGATTTCGTCTTGCTGCTGGAGTGAACTTTGCTGTAGAACTCGGCGTAGTTGAGTGTGCAGCCGGGCGTAAGGCCCAACAGGTCGAGCAATCTCCGATACTCCTTCTCTTTGGTTACAAACATCAGGCTGTCAAACAGAGCCCTGAAGTCATTCTGATTCACCACACCATCTCGGTTCTTGTCCATGAGACGGAAAGCGGTCAGAGCATCCTGCAAACAAGACCGAGGTACAGATGTTTGAAGCAGTGGGTGTTGTTTTTATGCATTTAGAGCCTTTAAAAAATGCTTTATGTGTTGATACCATGTGAAGGACTAAATATAGAGTGGCCTACTATGTATATAGCCATTTTTTTTGTAGTAAATTAGTAAATTATTAAAACATTTTTTTGCTTTGATACCCCATGATATTCCATGATCCTCTTTTTAAGTTGAGCTAGACAGTCCTCTGCAGTCAAAAGAGTGGACGTTTGTACATTTTTTGTCCGTCTATCTCCGCCCTTTTCTGGTATTGTAACTTCTGTGTTGAAGAGAAATCAACCAAATATGTTTTGTGCCATATGTTTGTGTTAAGAAAACAGATTGTGTGTGGAGAAAAATCAAACCGTCATATTTGGCCACGAAGTCAGTGACAGAAACCGAACCCAAATTAAAACCAAGAGACTCAATGAGCATCTGAAACTGGGGTCCTTCCAGGAAAATACCACAGTCTTCCAGAATCTAAAAGCAAGAGCGACATCAAGTAACGTAAAGAACTGAATGCTTAAAACACTGACTGAATGACTTTCTGACCTGATCTCATAACGTACCTTACAGAAATCTCTCAGAGTAAGCGCTACTGTCATGCTTTTCCTTTTGGACATCAGATAGTCCTGAAGCGACATCCCGCGTCTCTGAAGCCTGTCCTTGAGTTTCCTCAGGACAACATCCTTTACAGCTTGTGCTTTTAAGTTCAATACGGAGGCTTCATGTGACTTTTCCTCTCTATATTGAAACAAAAAAACATTTATCTGAGTGCTACACATCACTTCTCATGCTTATTATTGATCATACAAACCTCTCTATGATACCGAGGTGACCCTCAATCTTCTCTGAAACACCCAAGCTCTTCAAAAATAGCTTGTAGTTCACATTTCCACCTTCCAAAAATGGTTCACAAAGCCTTTGAGAGAAAACAGAGGGAATTAGTCAGTATCCAGAGGTAAGGCCGGGGGCAGAGAAGTGAGACTCACTTGCTGAAGTGGCGCTCAGACAGAGGCAGTCCGTGTTGGCGGATCAGTCTCCTAAGGTCTTCTGGGAGGATGGTGTCACTCTGGTTCTGGGTTGTGTTGGTGATGGATTCGATCAGCATGTCATAGTTCTCCGAGAGCTTCTCCTTAAGAATCTGTTCCACCTGTAGAGAGGCAAAATCATGTGTGTGAAATAACTAGGATTGAGAAGTGATTCATAGACTTATTTGTTATAAATCTTAGATATATTTTCTAAGATTGAATTCTGCAGCTTAATATAAAAAACTAAATAAAAATAGAATCCTGTAAAACTGTACAAATAAAAAGAAACTTACAGCATTCTTTGTTGTCGTTGCTGTGGATGGCAATGGGTTTAACTGTTCTGAAACATTTTTATTGAGCTTTGGTGTCTCCTGGAATAAATTAACAAACGGTTTTTATAGGTTAACGTTCTTTTTATTTCTTTCCTTTTTTTATCTATGAGAGTTCAATTTTTTTTCCTTTTTCAGCAATCACAATTTGCATATTGCAGTAATGAGGAATGGGTCAGATGGGCTTTATTGTCCTGAAAATAATGACACAATGGAAAATAATCTTAATGGCCCTAATATTAAAGTTTATTTACTTAATGTAATATTTCTTTTTTCTCTCCCTCTCTCATTTTTCTCTCTTTTAAGGTAATATGTAACCATGGATATTTAAGTACTGCAAAGGTAATAATACCATGACTGGTCTTTGGTGATAGAGGAAGTCCAGGAATTGTTGGTAATTTATGGCATCTTTATGTTCCACATCCAAGAATGCGGCAAGAGCGGTGAACTGCTCATCGCTGAGATGGAAGTTCAGGCTCCTCAGAGCCCTGCATAGTTCATCTCTACTGATAAACCCTGTTCTGTCCTGCAGAAACAGTTCTCATTATCATGAATAGTTTTGATTTGAAGTCTGTCATTTATAACTTTTTATATATAGCCTTAGAACTTACTTTATCAAAGTCCAGAAAGGTTTCTGTCAGAAGAGGCTGATTATCAAAAACATGTTGACGTAAGTTTAGTAGAATTGCTTCAATATTACATGTGTCTGGAGTCACTGGAACAGAATCTTTCCTGATTGAGACATTAAAAATACATGCATAATCAAAGATATTTCTGCATGCACAGAATCCATCAGTATATCAAAACAGTGTGTTAAAACAATATTGATTTCTAGGAGGGTAACAAAAACATTATGGCTAACTTACTGTACAGTTATGTCGTCTTTGAACATTCCAAGAAATATTCTCCACTGCACAGACTCTGTGCTGCTCACTCCAAATCTGTGACAGTGAACACTAGATGAATTTCAGAATTGCTTTCAGGGAGGTACATAAACGATATTTTAATATCTCATACCTGTTCAATAACTCCCTGAAGATATCATCATCCATAGGGAAGAGGAAATTACTGAGGACAGATCTGAGATCCTCTTGAGAGACAAACCCGCTGTCTGTGATGTCAAATGTCTGCAGAGCTTTTTCAACAAGGCTGTAATTCTTCTTTATCTGCAAGTCATTAGAACATTTTTTTTTTGTTAATGAAATTCTTATATATTTTAGATAAAAAATGATCTCTGTCACACTCACTTTGCTCAAAAACCTGGTCTGGACTTCATCCATGTTGACGTTGTCCCTGGATTTGCTTGAGAAAGCCCTTACGCTTGTCTTGCTTTTAGGTCTTGTTGTAGCACGACTGACAGTGTCCCAATTCAGTGCTGAAAGCAGGTGTAAATCAGACTATATAACAGATAATTATTTTATGACTATCTTATATTTCATAATATATTTCATGTAACTTTACCCAGTTGTATAGAATCTGGTGCAATTGTTCTATAGTTTTCACAGTCAACACCAAGCTTCTCAAGAAACTCCTTGTAAGATATTGTGTCAGAATTATTTGCGCTGTAATGTGACCATAGTCTAAAAGAGAAGACATAAACACAAAAAACATAGCGTTCAGGGAAAAACAATAATACTTCAGGAGACTTCCATTAAATTGAAAAACCGGGACCTGTGGAATTCCAGCTGACTCATGGGAAAGCAGTATCCCTCTAGGACTTTACGCAGCTCATGTTGCTGTATCTGCCCATCGCTGTTGTAGTCAAACAGCCGAAAAGCCCTGGTGATGCTTTTCAAATTGCTTCCAATCTGAAATGATAAGAATCATGGATGTTACACAATAACATCAACACGTAAGTATTTCTATAATATCCATAACATGCTATACTCTTTACCTTATCTTTCAGACGACACTGTAGGTCTCCAAGGGACAAGTTTCTGTGGCTTCCACTCCTGTTTCTATTAAGAAATTATATGTTGTATATATGAAGAAATATTACATATTGTTCTGAACTTTGAGGTCTGTTAGATATTAGAACGATCTCTTAAGGAACATGTAACGGTGGAGTATTGGCTGCTGAAAATTCAGCTTTGCATCACAGGACAACTTTTTTTTTAATATAATGAAATAGAAAACAGTTGTAATTTTTCACATTATTGTTATTTTACAGTATGTTTGATCAAATAGCGTGGGTGAGCATAAGATCATTATTTTATCTTAGTAACCGCAAACCTTTAAAAATGGAGTGTATATTTGATGGAAATCTAATAATTGAGAAAACATCCACAAAAACATATATTACCTTCCTACTGCTGATGACATTTTGCAGTATCTTCTGAGAAACTCCATGTAAGAAATCGTTCCATTTTCTCTTAAGTCAATCTAATAAAGATATTTTAATGAAGTTGAAATGAGTGAAAATATTAAACATATACTATGTGAAAAAAATCACAGCTTAAAACACTCTTAAAAATTAAGGTACTTAAAAGGTTCTTTATAGCGATGCCATAGAAGAACCATTTTTGGTTCCACAAAGAACCATTCAGTCAAAGGTTTTTTAAAGAACCATCTCTTTCTTACTTTTCTGGAGAAACTTTTTTGCCACAAATAACCTTTTGTGAAACAGAAAGTTTCTTCAGATGTTAAAGGTTCTTTCTTTAAAGGTTCTTCTATGGCATTGTGACGCACCTTCTTTTTTTTAAGAGTGAAGTACCACAATATAACATTACAGTTAGTGCACTGAAGGAAATGGGCGACTTTTATCATTCTAAATGAACACACCTTTGCCAACAGACCCTCAAACTGAGATTCAGTGAGAGGAACAAGAAACCCCTCGATTACGCGCCTGAACTCTCCTTTGGTGACAGCTTTGTTGCCTTCCTGGTCAAAGGCTTCAAAAGCAGCCTTCAAGTCCTCTTTTTTGTCCTTGACTCTCTCCAGGAGTAGGTTCTCAATGTCCACCAAAGATAGATTCTCATCAGCCACCGACTGCACGGAGGAGGCTGTAAAGAAGGAGAAATCAAATAAGATATCTCCTTATCCACCATTGCCAAGAAAATAAACTGTGTAGACCATACCAGAGTCAGACTTGATTTTGTTCCTCCTTGAGAATTCTCCTGAGGAGATCCGAGATGCACTCTTAGCTCTAGGGACGATGGCGAGCCTGTGTGTCATAGGCCTCAGATCTATATGGCTTGATATTTGAGGCATCTGTGCCGAAGATGACACCTGAATGTAACCAATATAACATTTTTGTTAAACAGCTTTTTATTATTATTTTTTTAATTATATAATATATTATATTTATTTTAATACATTGAAACGTTAGTCTCCAAAATACAAAGTTTCAACTTATTTGAAACGTTTAGAACGTTCTTTTTAAGATTTAAAGGACCAGTAGTGTCCTTCAGAAATCCTATTTCCTTGTTAGTTCAACATGCCAATTTTTCATTCAGAAATTATATCAGTAAAGAGTCTTCATACTAACCCAACTCTCTACAGCGGACCTCGGACGCATTCTTGTGTTGAATTCGTATTTACACTGTCGTTGGTCAAATTAAAAACTTGAACACAACTCCTCTGCAGCCAGTCGAGGACGCTTTGCTGTTCCCATGGATATGGTCTGGCAACTGGCTGTCAATCAAATCAGAAGTTGGCTCCGCCTCCTGGAACGCTTAACCAACTAGATTTTCCACAATGTTCTACTGAAAAAACGAATAAACTCACAAAATATATATTTTTAAAACGACAGGACCGATGGATAAAGAATGTATATTCGTATGAAATGTAACTTAAACTGCAATTTGTCTCCATATTTTATAAGGAAAATAGTGACGAGCATGACGTAGTTGCTCTGTCCTCCTTCGCCAATCATCATTCCCTATGGGCGTGGTTACTAAGTGTCATGGCGGCCACCCGGAGATTGTTGTAGTGTGCCATAGACAGACCGCGGATTGTTCCGTATTAAACTGAACTGTGTTTATTATAATATTGGGGACATTTGAATGTAAATAGTTTTTTAAACATGGGCACCGTGCATGCCAGGGTAAGCGCATTTTTCAAGAGCTGTTGGAGAAGCTGAAGGAATGACCTCTGAACAGAGTCTTTGAATGACAAGCCGAGTTTAGGATGACGTTTAGTAACGTTACTCCACATTAACGTTAATTGTCAATAAGACAATAAATCATCTTATACATATAAACGCTCACTCGTATAGCATTGGATATTAACAAACTAATGTTTGTGCTGTCATACAATACTTAATTGTAAACACTTTTATAGTATCTGTTGCAGTTTTACGCATTGAATAAGCTATATAAGGTTCTCTGAGTATGCTTAATATAATAAAATAATAAATCAAATAACACTAACTCGATGACTTTTACATATCTGTCCAGAGTCTGGACCCCCTTCCTATGCAAGGACCTGAGCTGGGGGTTCAAGCAGATGACATGGACCTGGGAGAACCAGAGCATGAAGAGAAACAGGAAGTTCTGGAAAATAAAGACGTGAGATGGGTTTAATGTGATTTTTCTACCCATTGCTTGTTCATAAATGTTGTCTTGTACCAGGCACATTGGTGTTTTCATGTATGTCAATCGTTTAGGTTGTAGTACAGCATGTGCACATCGATGGTCTCGGAAGAACAAAGGAAGACATTTTAACATATGAGATTGCAGATGTTTTCCGTGCCAAAAACTTGATTGATGTGAGTATCATGCTGCTTGTGGATAGATAACTCTATTAATACTGTATTACATACATACTACATATATACATATTTTTACTATATTTAAACTAATACTCCTTTATAATTATGTTTCAGGTAATGAAGAAGTCCCATGAGGCCAGACAGAGACTTTTGCGTCTGGGGATATTCAGACATGTGGAAGTTGTCATTGACACTGCTGAAGGTACGACAAATAAGCAAACAACTAGTGGTAAATAACCAATAATCAAAGTGATTCATGAAAGTCTGAATTCCTCTGAAAACATCAGGTGCTGATGCCCTGCCGAATGGACTAGATGTGAAATTCGAGGTGAAGGAGCTGAGAAGAATGACGGGAAGTTACAACACCATGGTTGGGAACAACGAGGGAAGCATGGTGAGCTACTCCTGCATCGTTACTTTTGGCTTTGTGTCTACATTGAGAAACCGAAATTATTTACAGATGTGTTGTTCTGGTTCTCATTTTCAGGTCCTGGGTTTGAAATTGCCCAATGTTTTTGGCCGTGCAGAGAAGCTGACCTTCCAGTTCTCTTATGGGACTAAGGAAACCTCATATGGCTTGTCATTCTTCAAGCCACAGCCTGGACATTTTGAGCGCAAGTATGTTTCTTGGCCTGGTGGTGAAGATTTCTATTTAAAAATGACACTTTGATGTGTAAAAATCAGTATAGCTGTGATTACTAGATTAATAGTATTCATGTTTCAGTGGTTGTTTGTGAATGTTGTGAACCGGTTTTCCCAGGTTTGCTGTTGACACTCATTCACTCACTCTTTCAGCTTCTCCATTAACTTGTATAAAGTCACGGGCCAGTTCCCATGGAGCTCCCTCAGAGAAACGGACCGAGGGGTCTCCACAGAGTTCAGCGTAAAGGATTTATTTTACTTCATTAAAATTCTAATTATTTTATATATTTTATTTTATTATTGGATCTCATTTGATTTATTTTTACATTTATTTTCTCTTTAACAAGGCAGACATTATGTAATAAATAACTTAGTTTTAGTAGATATGGGCAGATTTACTAACAGCTTGTGTCCGCACAAACCATCTTTTGGCGTTAAAACAGTACTGTCACGATTTACTAAAGACGCGCAGTGAAGAATTAGCTCTGAAAAGGTGTGGGTTATATATTTAAGGAGAATATTAAAAAGAATCGCGCAATGTGATTTACTTTACTTAAGTTTGCGCTTGTGAAATTACTGGTATTTGCGACATTATTTACCTCCCAAAAAAGCATGTCTTATTACTAATTTGCACCTGTGTCGTAAGTAGATCATCTGCACCAGATGAGCATCAGCTCTGCTTTTTTGCGCTGCGCTTGGTATATTGCGTTGGTCGATATGTAAATGAGATGCATCTATTTTCTTTAATTTGGTCATTGTTAGTAAATCCCCCACAGATATTTTCACGCCCATCGTTGTTGTTTTGGAATTGCGCTCTGGTGCTACTTTCCTGTTTAGAAAATCTTGCCCATAACGTCAAAAGTTTTGCTATATGTATAAGATATTATCTAATTTATTTATCGATTGTTTGGTCTTTAATCACCAGTTCCCCATCTGGAGGACAAATCACACTTTGAAGTGGGAGGGCGTGTGGAGAGAGCTGGGCTGTTTGGCCCGTACGGCTTCCATCGCTGTTAGGGAGGAGAGTGGCCATTCCCTGAAGTCCTCACTTTCCGTATGTTTCTTCTCTGAAACTTGTTATTACAGTCATTGAGATCTGATTTTAAATATATGATATTTTCCTCATAGCACACAATGGTCATCGACACACGCAATTCTACCATTCTTCCCAGAAAAGGTGCCTTATTGAAGATCAACCAGGTTTGTTTAAATCAACTGTTGTCTTTGTTAGAAATAGTCTATCCAATACTGTCTTTGTTTACTTCATTTTGGTGGTCTTTTAGGAACTGGCAGGTTACACTGGAGGAGATGTCAGTTTCCTGAAGGAAGACTTTGAAATTCAGCTCAACAAGACTCTGTTCTGGGACTCGGTGAGATTCTGGGGGGGAAACCATTGCTTATGTTTCTTTATTGTGGTTTTATTTAAGTATCATTAATGTACTACTATTATAGTACTTATTTAAATTTTTGTAGTTGTCCAACTTGAACTAAGCTCAAATTAGAAATGGCAACTTAATGAAAATATATAGATTTAGAAAATTTTATTGTAACATTTTTACAATTAACATGAATGTTTTTTATTAGTCATAGTTTTAGTTACTAACCATATAGTTTGTTGATGTTTTAAGCACTTTCAGAGGGCTCTATTAAGTTTTAGTCATTTTAATCCTTCAACCTAAAAAAATTTACTTGACAACTAATTCTGGATATCAAGAGTCGATATATAATTATTAATACTAAATTAAATGTTTTTATTAAATTAAATTAATGCATTTAGCAGACACTTTTATCCAAAGCGACTTACAGTGCATTCAGGCTACCAATTTTTATCTATCATGTGTTCCTGGGGAATCGAACCCCCAACCTTGCGCTTCATAGGGCAATGCTCTACCAATTGAGCTACAAGAACAAATAATAAAAATGAAAATAATACATATTGCATTAAAAAAATTCAAATACAATGTTTACACTTGCTGCACTGAAAATAAGTTTAACTGTATTTTATTTTATTTCAAATGTTCTTTAACAGTCTTAATCTTCAAAGGCTCTGTTTGTATATGTCCCTCTCTGTGTAGGTGCTCTCCACCTCACTGTGGGGGGGTATGTTGCTGCCTCTGGGACACAAACCCTCGTGTATCGCTGACAGGTTAGTGAATTCCCTCTCTCATTGGTAAAAATAAGTAACCCACAAGGTAAATCTATTTTTGTATTTAAACGTGTGTTTAGGTTCTATCTGGGTGGTCCGACCAGTGTAAGGGGCTTCAGCATGTACAGCATCGGCCCTCAGAGTGAAGGTAACGGACTCTGACAGTGAAGCTCAGTATCTCAGTATTCACAACTAAGGTTTGTTTTCTTACTTTGATGACAGGTGATTACCTCGGTGGGGAGGCGTATTGGGCCGGAGGGCTTCATCTGTACACCCCTCTCCCATTCAGGCCAGGTAGAGGCGGCTTCGGAGACCTTTTCAGGACACATTTCTTTCTCAATGCCGGAAACCTGTGTAACCTCAATTATGGTGAGATAAAGAAAGCTGCAATGGTTTTGTTTTTCTTGATGTTTTTACTTGTTTGGTGCTATAATTGAAATCATCCACTAGGGGAAGGACCGCGGGCACACCTGAGCAAGCTGGCCGAATGTATCCGCTGGTCTTATGGAGCAGGTATTGTGTTGCGTCTAGGGAACATCGCTCGACTGGAGCTCAACTATTGCATTCCCATGGGTGTCCAGAGCGGAGACAGGTAGACAATCGCAGCCATTCACACAGTCATTCACAAATACACATGTGATTGCATTTTAATGTGATTGTTTTATTCTTCTACTATTATAAATTTGTAATGTACCGATGTGTTTTGTCCATCAGGATATGTGATGGAGTGCAGTTCGGGGCTGGAATCCGGTTCCTGTGATACGACGAGTCCCGTTTTAGAACAAAGAAGCATTTCTGTCACTTTGTAATTGTGATCAAGGATGTTCATCGGATTTCATTTCGAGCTGCAAAGTAATGCAATGAATGTTGGCTTATTTTTCCAAGGAAAATTGTCCAAAAAGATTTGTTAGGAATCAGTCGACCATTTTAAATTTAGCGGCATTTCAGAGGGGAATATATTGGACATCAGTGCTCTTATTGTCATATTTATTTGTCAGAGCGAGTCAGTGTTCAATAAATAATGTTTCTGGCCTTTATTGTGCTGTCTTTTTGTGTTTATATATTTATATAGTTAATATTCAATTCTATATGTTTTTGTTATAATATAATACAATTCTACCTATTTATATAATAGTTATCAAAAGTCAACAAATATTAATACAAAATTGAAATAATAAAAAATTACATATTTATTAAAAAAGTCAATATATATTCAAAATTTAATAAAACTATGTAACAATAAATCTGTATATAAGTGTGTGTGTGTGTATATATATATATATATATATATATATATATATAAAAATAATATTTTATTTTTTATATTAATGGTCTTATACAGTTAAAAAAAATAATAAACCAAAAAATAAATCAATGTGTGTTTGTATATGTACATACTGTATGTGTGTGTGTGTTTATATAAAAAACTAAATAAAATTAGTGGGCTTACAGAGTTAATTAATTCAGCTAATTCTATTATACTATATTAATTGTACAAGAAGACATTTTTTTTTATATAAACAAATTTCAACAAAACGTTCAAATAAAAAAAATTCTTAACACTTTCTGCACTTTTAATCACACAAACATGGAGTAATTCCATGGTCTTTCACTATTTTCTGTTTGCACACAAAACATTTCTCAACCACTGTCAAGCCAATTTTGTTGTGTTGCAGCTTGTTTCTTTTGTGTCGTTGAGATTTGGTTGTGATAATAAATCAGGATCTTCTGAACTTTCAGACTAGACTAATATTTTGTCAAGAAAACCATAGAAACCTAGATCTATGCTTAAGTCAGTACAGAGGACTAAGTCCTTTCATTAGCTACAAATTATCAGGATCTAATTTGGATCCTGGCTCTAAAAAGGCACAAACTAGATGAAGGACATTTGCTCATGTACACATGTGGATACTTGAAACCCAGCTTTAGCTGGACAGTGTCAATCAGAACCAATTACAGCAAAATGATGAACAATGGTAATGCAGAATAAAGAAATGAGAGACTTACACTACATAAAATTACATATTAAATTATACAAAAATGTAACTGAGATGGAGATGAGGTTGACATGTCTGGGTGTTTGAGGATTTCTGAAGTTTGAACATAAACAAAAACGTCTCAGTCTTCGTAACTTCCTAACTTACCATCCACAACATGGTCATTATGCCACAGACCACAGATGTTGAACTCCAACAGAAACCTGCAAGTTTGACTAAAGTAGCTCAGTTTCCCCCTGGTTTCACAACCGCAAACAGCACTTACATCACAAAATGTGAGAAGAACCACTTTACTAATGCCAGCAGGTCATAGAAAGGCTGCGAGGTGAACAGAGGTGGATTGCCAACAGGTTCAGTACAATATAGAATTTAGATGTTAAAGCATAGAGTGAAGGATTCTTCAGGTTTATATATACAGTATAACACTATATGAATTAATTTCTGACTCCCATAATGAACAAACAAACACACACACACACACACGCACACACACACACACACACAAACACGCTCATAGACAGACAGATGTGCAGTGATTCAGATGTGCAAACAGATGCCTGAATCTGCCCTGTCTGCCCCACGGCAATCTGGGATTAGACTCCATAAGCATTAATCTCCTGGTTACTGCTCACATAGCTACAGTGCATTTGTTGCTACAAACAGCTGTGGTTATGGTATGAGACTATTGTCAGCATATAGAGATATATGCCACAAAATACACTAATACACAATTAAATCTAATACATAAGTCAACAATAATGATGAGAATTATAAAGCACACTGTTGACTAAAATATCATGATTTATATTTAACAATGCACTAAACAATATTTTTGATAAAGAAAAATCGATATGGATTTTAAAATTATTTTTACCATAATAAGATGAAGCTGAACAGTGAATTAAAGGAATAATTCACCCAAAAAATGAACACTTTCTGAAAATGTACTCACTCTCAGGCTATTGAAGAATTATAGGAGTTTGTTTCTTCTTTGGAAAAGATCTGGAGAAATTTAGCATTACATCACTCGCTCAACAGTGGATCATCTGCAGTGAATGGGTGCCGTCAAAATGAGAGTCCAAACAGCTGATAAAAACATCACAATAATCCACAAGTAATAAAAAAAACTCCAGTACATCAATTAAATGTCTTGCAAAGTGATAACCTTCATGTTTGTAAGAAAGAAATACAACATTAAAACATTTAAACATTAAAATGTCGCTTCTGGCTAAAATACAAAATAAAGTCCATAATCAATAATAACACACTGAAAAAGTCCTCTCACATCCAAATCCACTAACATATTTGTTTAGAACAGTTTTGTACTGATTCAGACAAGATTACTTTTTTCACTGGAGGAAGCAAAATTAATTCAGTTCAATTCAATTCAAGTTTATTTTTATAGCGCTTTTTACGATACAAATCATTGCAAAGCAACTTTACAGAAAATTACGTTTCTACAATATTTAGCTGTATCCATACATTATGGATAGAGGACTTGTATTTTTGTCAGAAGCAACTGCTTGAAGTTAAAAACGTAATTGATTACAAACACAGCTCCTTTCACTTGATGTTAATTGATTGACTGGAGTTGTGTGGGTTACTTGTGGATTATTGTGATGTTTTTTATCAGCTGTTTGGACTCTCATTCTGACGGCACCCATTCACTGCAGATGATCCACTGGTGATGTATTGCTCAATTTCTCTAAATTTGTATCAACAAAGAAACAAATGTATCTCATTGTTGAATGCCCTGAGGGTGAGAACATTTTCAGGAAGTTTGCATTTTTTGGTAAACTTGAAATAAGTTATGCACTACTCAGAGTGTATAAAGGTAAGATCAAATTGATTAGTCCATTGTGTATTGTCAATAGTGTATCAGTGTAAAATATGAAGCACTGCTCCCACAGAAATTACTTTTAAATCAAGCAGCCTTCTGTTGGTCAAAGGTTGTATGCAAGCATCATATTCATTTGCATAAAGGGCGTCATTCTCCATTTCGATGCTCCTATTTTCTGGATGCACTTTACTGTTCTATAAATAAAAGCCCAAAAGATAAAATTCAAAAAGATGTGGCAACCTTTCCCAGCTTATCCAATTTCACCAGGTCAATTTAAATTCTCATTCTCACAAACACTGTCTTGTTTGAGACCCCATCTATTCACTCCAAGGACAAGCTTGTGGTACATTATCGAGTCCTCGTCTTGTCACCTGCCCTTCACACCAAACCCCCTGGGCACTGGAAACATGCAGCTAGAGCCGTCACCTAACACAAGTCACCATCTTCCAGCTTCTCTTCTGTGAATAAATGCTGATGGGGCATGTTGTCACAAAAGGTCAATGTGTGTTCAATGAACCGTTTGAAATACTCACGTCCCCTTTTTCCTTTGAGACCAGTGTGAAGTCATTATTGTCAACAAGGTAACAGTTCACATCCTGTAAAAAAACAGAGATGGATTAGAATCTCCCTTGTTGAACTGGATTAGAATTCATGCTAGTGAATCGGTTCGTGTAAACTGATTCAGAACAACGATTCACAGATTACATAAAGATGACACAAAGAAGAGTCAATTAGCTTCACTCACAATGCTCTCACAGCTGAGAGGACATATACCGTCCACATCACTGCACTGCAAAGAGGAAGAAGACAGCCGCAAGGGCTTTAGTAAATGGACAAGGACATTATATCAAATGCATTATACTGAGCAAACACTACAGTTGACAAATTACTAAATTAACTGTAAAGAAATTACATTAAAAAACTATAAATGGGGAACAAATTAGGGGCTAGAAAATTGTTTTTGCTAACAAATGGAGGTTGTAAATAACAATTGCAGCTAATTTGGTGCAGGTCTAAATTTGTGAGTGTTTATGTATACTTAAATTAATGGGACACCAAAGAGTACCATATTAGTTAAATATGCCTTAGAAATAACATCTGTGTTGTTTGGCTGACAGGAGGAAATAAGGAAAGAAAAATAAGAAAACAAGTAGAAAAAATTTTAGGAGAATGTTTTGGAGAGTTGTTTGTGTTTGTTGCACTAAATGACAAAAACTACAAGAAAAGAGTCCTTGTGTGAAACAGGGGTGGTGTTTGAAAAGTCCTAGGTTTAAACCCCAGAAGGGACCATAAGTCATGTGGCAAGTCGCACTGAATAAAAAAAGTGTTTGGTAAGTAGCAAACATCTTGATAAATTGCCCTGGAGGCCTGCAGACGTGAGCATGTACATGTACACTTCGAAATCTCCAGTGACAAACACTATTTGCTCTTTCGTCAGCGTGAGGCGGACAGGAACTGATAAACATCATTAATCAAAGACCTTTAATATTTGCTAGATTGTTGTCATAGAGTCTCCCTTTACACTACACACACTCAAGAAAAGTCTGTAAAACACAGCTCAGTGTGGTGTGTTAATATGAAGGACTTTTTCCGTATAGATTTTTTACAGATGTTTCATTTTGAATTACTCATAGCATTGCACAGCGTTTTTGAGTGGAATGAAATGTACATAAATTCGACAGAAAATGTACACATTTTCTTGCAGGACATATATCGAATTTGAATTCTTTTTGAGTTAAAACTCAAATGTTTGGCAATGGATAGGAACACTCTCTCCAGCAAGTCCAGGGATGCTTGCATTCCAATAGCTGCACACGGAAGATAAAAGGAAAATCGGAAACCTTTAAGAACATTTCATAGAGGTTGCATTCATATTTCCTGTCAATTAAATATTTTTGTGCAAAGCATTACAAAAAATATATATTTTGGATAAAAACATCCATAAATATTTACAATAATGTTTCCAACAACTTTAAAATCCTTTTATAGGCAATTTCCAGTGAAATTAAATATTTTATTTTTTTTAGCAGTTTGGATATTTTTTTATATAATATCGTAGAGATTTAATTCATATTTCTAGTCAATTATATATTTTTCTGTGCTAGGCATTACAAAAAATAAATAAATAAACAAATATATATATATATATATATATATATATATATATATATATATATAAAATAATTCTCTGGAAATCTTCATTTTAAAATTCCCTTATATTTCCAGGTTTTCCATGTGCGTGAGAACCCTGTATTAATGTTTTGCTTGACAACATCTGTTGATGCCGTATATCACACGATTAATCCTTATATGTTCAACATCATAAGCTACCACAAAGATTCATGAAAAAACTGAAGAGACCATTTTCTAAGCTGGTGTTTTATCTCTTCTGCCCCCTCCTCAGTCCATCCATCTCTCTCTCTCTGGCCGTGGAGGCAGACACAGTCTGTTCTAATGTTAGTCCTACTTCCTGATGTGAGCCGCGCTCATACACACTCTGGATTTTTCAAGCTGTGAGCTGCCAGTTCCTCTTGTGTCTTTCATTTTCTGTCGATTGGCTCACTCTATGTTTACAGGAGTAATCATGAGGACCACTAGATGAGGACTGGTGGAAGGTATGTTTCAGGTCTGGTTCGCTTTTAGTGCAATAATAATAATTTCTCACTGATCAGGTTAAACAAGCAGTGGTCGTTGTTGTGCTATTCAATATTTAGGTCTCCGTTAGACAGAATAATTGCATTCTTTACAACAATTTTAGTATAAAATAAATTATTACCATTTATTCTTAAATCTATGCTTTTAATAATTTTCTTTAGGGGTTTTCTTTCTATTCTAGATCTATAAAACATTCCACATCAATCAGATATAGAAATATTTTGGATTTTTTTAACAAATTTCATAAAATGTTATGTATTATTAGAAGTGCACATTCCAGCATGCACAATTTGATCCTCTTTTCGCTGATAAAGCGGATGTTGTTCTCAGCTCTGATTTATTATCTAATGGTGTGGACAGTTTAATCCTTGATAGTTTAATGCAACAAATGTGAAAAAGCAATGCTGGTGTGTTTGTATTATATATATGTAATATATATATATATGATAGGTAAAAATGTATAGCCTGAATGCACTGTAAGTCGCTTTGGATAAAAGCTAAATTCATAAATTTTATTTTAATTTTAAATATATATAATACACACATGTACTGTACATGCATAGCAAATGATCTCTTTCACCTAATAATATAAACAATATAAAAATTCCAAAAGAAATTTGAGATGTGTGAAGCAGCTGATAATATACTTTGTATGTAACCTCACAATACCTCTAGTTTTTCACTTTGCTTTTTTCTCTCATAACAAGAAATAGGCCTCTGGGCAGCTTTTATACAAAGTACTCTCTTTCACTATTTGTTTGCCTTCTGAAGACTCAAATTCATTTCAGGTCTGTGATATTTAGACTTCATGATGTAATATATGTTCAGCCTTCACAGGGCATTTATTTAGCATTTAAATTGTAGTCAGTTTCTTAGTAACATTGCATAAAATCTGTACATGCATCATAGCACCCACCCATCTTTATTTAATCATTATTTTAACAGTGTTTGCTTTGTTTGTAACTACATCAATTCCAAGTGAATTCAACAAGTTTTCTGGTGGATTCATCATGATGGAGAAGGAAGGCATTCTTTTGGTGTAGACCAGTGGATGCTCTTCCAAAGAATTGCTCAGGAACTCTTACAACAGGGTTTGGTGGACAATGCAGTCCAGCATGAAGATTATAAGTAAGATCTTTAACCTATTACAACATCTTCAACCTTCTCAACTCTCTCTGTTTCCTAACCATCTCAATTTTCTCTAATTTCCTCAGGTCTCTTGATGACTCTTCTGAGCTCCTTTGGAACATCTACAAGTTGTCCATCAGGCTGTACCTGCAATGTGAACCATACAGACTGCAGTGACCCTAACGAACTGGCTTCCTTGGACTCCATCCTGAACCAGCTACCCTTTGACGCAAGCTACCTCAACCTCTCAAACAATAACTTCACCACTGTGGAACCTGGGAGTTTTTCCAATTTTAGTGGCTTGCTACATCTAGACCTCTCCAGAAACCTTCTCTCCAGCATCAACCCTGGGTACTTTTCCAATCTCAGCAGCCTGCTTCATCTAGACCTCTCCAGAAACCTTCTCTCCAGTGTCTTCCCTTCAAGCTTCTCCCACTTGAACAACCTAGAGGTCCTGGATCTCTCTGAAAACCTTGTTGTGAGGCTCCCCGTTAACTTGTTCTCTGGACTCAACAGCCTAAGAGAATTAGTTCTAAGAGAAAACAAGCTTAAGGAACTGAATCCAGATCAGTTCAAAGGTCTGACTGAGCTTAGGCGTCTAGATCTTTCCTTTAACAGTCTCAGCTCCATTCCCACACACCTTCTGGATGGTCTCCAGAACCTAGTGTGGCTCTCGCTTCTTGGCAACAAGCTGAGAACTCTGGAGCGGTCTTCACTTGAGCCAGCGACTGCTCTACAGCAACTTCTGCTGGATGGAAACCCATGGAATTGTAACTGCAATTTAATTCCACTCAAGCATTGGCTGGAATGGATTGTATACACAGGTGAGAGAGCTCATTTATCACAATTCTTTGCATATTTGTCACACTTAAAACATCAGACCATCAAACAAATTGTAATATTACACAAAGATGATGCAAGTAAATACAAAATGCAGTTTTAAAATTATGATTTCATTTACGAAGGGAAAAAAGCTGTCCAAACCTGCCTGGCCAAGCGAGAAAAATGTATTGCCCCCTCCTGTTAAATCATGAAAGAACTGAGCAACACATCACGCCACACTCTAAAGAAATTCAAAAACAGATGAGAAACAAAATAGTTGACACGTATCAGTCTGGAAAACTTGGAACAGTGGTGAATCTTCCCAGGACTGGCCGGCCTACCAAAATGACTTCAAGAGCACAACGACGACTCATCCAGGAGGTCATAAAAGAACCCAGAACAACATCTAAAGAGCTGCAGGCCTTACTTGCCTCAATTAAGGTCAGTGTTCACGATTCAACCATAAGAAAAAACGGCATCCATGGGAGAATTCAAAGACAAAACCCATTGCTGACCAAAAAGAACACAACGGCTCGTCTCACATTTGCCAAAAAAAATATCTTGATTATATCCAAGACTTTTGGGCAAATATTTTGTGGATTGATGGGACAAAAGTTGAACGTTTTGGAAGGTGTGTGTCCTGTTACCAACACAGAATTTCATGAAAAGAACATCATGCCAACATTCAAACATAGTGGTAGTAAAGTGATGGTCTGGGGACCAGCTTTGCTGGTTAAAGACCTGACTTGCTATAATTGATGGAAGCATCAAGCGCACTTGGGTTCTCCAGCAGGACAATGATCCCAAACACACCAGCAAGTCCACCTCTGAATGGCTCAAGAAAAACAAAATTAAGTTTTCGGAGTGGCCAAGTCAAAGTCTGGACTTAAATCCCATTGAGATGCTGTGGGATGACCTTAAACAGTCCATTCATGCTCAAAACCCTCCAATGTGGCTGAATTAAAACAATTCTGCAAAGAAGAGTGGGAAAATTCCTCTACAGCATTATGAGAGACTCATTGGAAATGCTTGATTGCAGTTGTTGCTGCAAAGGGTGGCACAACCAGTTATTGGAGTGTGTCATTTACTTTTTCACAGTGTCAGGCAGATTTTGACATCTTTTTTTCCTTTAATAAATGAAATCATTATTTCAATTCTGCATTTTGTATTTACTCAGGCAATATCTTAAATTGCATTGACGTTTTCATAAAAGTTATGTCTTTCTCTTTTATCATTCCATAGGTGGCAGCATAGATTCTGCCAACTGCTCCTTTCCTGCTAATTTGCATGGTAAGGATCTTCGCAGTATCCCTATGGAGATGTTCAGACACTGTTACCCCCTCTATCTGGAGACAAGGTACCCATCTGCAGCCGAGGGCCACCAGGTACCGGCTGGGTCAGCCGGAGACTGCATGCGCCAGCGCTACCGGCCTGTGAGTGTGCGTCGAGCGACTGCCACGGTGGTGGTAGCTGGGGTGGTGTGTGGCGTGGTGTGTGTGATGATGGTGGTAACAGCCACCTACGGCTGCATCTATGCAATGCTGATGGCTCACGAACAGCAGCAGCTGGTAGAGGGAAACAGCCAACGGCAACAGCCACTGATGGTGGCAAAAGAACCAGAGCAGGATGAAAAGGAGGATCTGATACCGACTATCGGAAAGGGAGCAGAAGCCACAGAGTGCGTAGCGTGGATGGCATTTCCTCCAGAAGTGTGTGTTTAAAGCAGTTTATCATTGATGTATATAGATTTATAAATATTTGTTTGGGAGTGAGAGTTGGAAAGCAAATGACCCGATTTAGTTCAGGAGCAATTACAGCTCCAACAAACTGGTTAAAAAAAACCTCAAAAAGACAAATATATTCAA
This sequence comes from Carassius auratus, assembly GCF_003368295.1. NCBI lineage: Eukaryota > Metazoa > Chordata > Actinopteri > Cypriniformes > Cyprinidae > Carassius > Carassius auratus. The sequence continues at coordinate 10,919,609 of NC_039267.1, read as the reverse complement.
CTACTCTATAGCTGTTAAGTAGATTAAAGGAACATAAAAATAAAACACTGAATATGATTTTATGTAAACTTCTATATTTTCCTATGATTTCTCCTAACAAACCACCTCTGTGTTTGTTTTCTTATAGTTGCAATCAATCTGTTGTTACTTAGCATATTAGTATATTTTTCTAGAACTGAGAAACATATTTTAAATATATCGCTCTGTGTTTAATATATAAATAATGTATGTCTTCATTAGGGATGCACCAGTATTAAAATTCTGGTTGACAGTTATAGTAAATAATTATTATTTTCATGTTATTACAATTCTGTACTTTTTGGCCACAATAATATATATATATATATATATATATATATATATATATATATATATATATATATATATATATATATATATATATATATATATATATATATATATATATATATATATATGCTAAAAACTAGTGCTATCAAACGATTAATGGAGATGAATCACATCCAAAATAAAAGTTTTTGTTTATATAATATATGTATGTGTGCTGTCTATATTTATTATGTATATATAAATACATAAACATGCATGTATATATTTCAGAAAAATTTTTTATTTTCATTAAAATATAGAAATAAATATACACAGTATATTATGCAAACAATTTTTTTTATTTTGGATTAGATTAATCACGATTAATTGTTTGACAGCACTACTAAAAACTAAAATCAAGCATTTTAAATTCAACAAGGCATTATTTTGTACAGTGTGAAAAATTGATATTCATTTTCAGATTTGCTAAAGATTATTAGTGCATTTAAACAATCAAATATTTAATATCAGCTCACAAAATTCTAATATGGTCTCACATTTCTGGAACCTACTCCATTTTAAATAATTAATAACGTACTGAATGATCACAAAATGATATGTCGAATGTAGAATTAGATTTGAGCATATAAACAATGACAGACAGATATCTTACCTTCAGCAATAGCTGTTTTTTTCCCTGTTGGACAGAGGTCATAGTTTACTGTAGCTGATAAACTGTGTCATTGCAACAAATCCATTAAACAATGACTTTTTAAAGCAACTTGGTTTATATCATCATGCGGACCATAGAAGAAGAATGGTGTTTATTGCTACTGATTAAAGTTTTTTTTTTTTTTTTTTTATTAGTTCACTCACTTTCCAACACGCTTCTCACTTCCTGCATATCTGATCACACGCATTAGCCCAGATCGGGTTCCCAGGAAAGCCGACTCCATGCCCTCATCTACACTATACGGAGATAAAAGCAAAGAAAGAAAGACTGTAAACACTGACTCTCCTTTTTTTGCCAAAATGTTCTTCAAAATAAAAGAAGGACACACAAAAAAGTCTGGCTTTGCTTAATGCACAACATACAAAGATTAAATAAAGCCTCTTACCTGGGGCGGTGAGCATTAGCACTGTCCAGAAGGCCTCTAGCGTTCTAGCTGTTACCGCTGCATCAAAAAGAACTTTCTGAAGAAGTTTCTCGTCACCTGAAACAACAATAATCCTTTACTTTAAGAATAGCATATGATAATTAAAGCTGCAAGCAGCATTTTACCGGGGTTCAAGCACATTAAGGCCTCTGAGGTGGTCAGAGCCAACCTGGATGCATGAATGACAGTTAAACACATCCAAAATGGAGAACAGGCTAACAGACAGACACACACACTGAAAGTAAATGATTAGACTAATATATTAATACTCTATATGCATATACACACACACACACACACACACACACACACACACACAAAGACACACATATACATGCACAAACATTTTGTTGCAGATATAGGTATTTGAAATAAGTGATAGGTGACAATAAACTTATTGCAAGTCTTCTTTTTTTAAGAGTTTAGATGTCATTTTCAGGTTAAACTGTAATCATAATGTGGCAAAATTGTAAAAACTGATATATCTGTATGAACAAAATGGAAAACATTGACTCAATGAGATTTAAAATGTTACAACAGTTAATTTTTTAATGTTTTGGCATGAAGTCATGAATCCTTTCAACTGTACTGTTCAACTTAACTGAATGAGCCCATTAGTGGTCTTCCGCTGCCATCTACTGGTTATAAATTGCATTTACTCAAGCAACACTGTGATTTTAAAAATAACTGTTATTGTGTTCTTTTTTTTTGCCCAATCTCTCTTAAATTTTGCATGCTTGTTTAAAATGAAATTATGCATTATTTTACACAGTTTTGATAATTTGTGGGCTTTCTGTTTGTATTAATAGGCCTTTGTGTACACTATGCAAATAACATATTATAAAATTACTGGTTTATAGTTGTCCAAATGCAATTGTTCAACATGTTTTTGATAATTATTGACCTTCAGAGTCTAGAGAATTGTACTTCAGTGGTTTTATTGATTTTCATCTTAAACCCTATCACAAGTATGCCAAAGTAACTTTTTAAAATATTCTTGAATATTTAATTAACAGCTCTATTGACAACATTGGTCCCAGAGGCAAAGTTTTTCAGAATGAGGATATTTATCATATGATATGAAGATTTAGTGTTTTTCAGTGAATATATGAACATTTTCAAACAATTTGAGGCCATTTACCATATAAATCTTGTGTTTTGAGACCTTTTCTACTGTTATAGCGCCACCTATGGTCTGATCTCCATGAAACTTTGCATGCTTGTTAAGAGTCACATGTTACATGATTTCACTGAGTTTCATAAAGTTTTGAGTTTTCCTTTAGGTTTTATAGGCTTTGGGGTATGTTTGGCCACACCCCTTTTTCTAAATTACCCCGTTACAGCTAACCAAAGGACAAAATTCAACATTTTTTTAATAATTATTGATCTAGAGAGTCCACAGAATGTTACTGCAGTGGTTTGGTTCCAATCAGGCAAAAAACCTAGGACTAGTTCGCAAAAGTAGGTTTTTAACATATTTGTGAATAACAATTGAACGATTTGATTGACAGCAATGGTTCTTGAGGCAAAGTTGTGCATTATGAGGAGATCTATCAAATGATATGCATATTGTGTTGATATGTGAAACACCACGTGATTACAGAGCCATAAAACTCGTTAGCGCCAACTAGTGGCCGATTTCTTTCAAAATTCTTACAGTCCTTTAGGGCTATGAGTCAAACATGCCCACCGAGTTTCGTTCCGATTGACATCCGTTAACCTTGTTAAATAGGTGCTCAAACTTCTTTGGCCAATGGCGGCCATGTTTTTTGAGATACGCGAATGTCCTCATAGATACTTGTGCCACTTCTGACAAAGACATGACATGCCAATTTTCAAGTCGATCGGACCAACGGTTGCTTAGTTATAGCCATTTATGTGTTTTTTCTGTCTTATAGCGCCCCCAAGTGGCAGAGGTGTGCAATTTTTTTTTATTTGACCAAAGTTTTTGCTCTTACAAATGTCCAGCAAGTTTGGTTAAGATATCTCATTTAATTCACAAGTTATAGCCTGTTGCGTAAAATTGGTCCTCGACTTTCGAACGTTTTGGCAGCCCATTACAACAGTAAGTCGAAATTTCAACTTTTTTTTGATAATTATTGATATTCACTGTCCAGAGAAAACTTCTGCAGTAGTTTGGTTCCGATTGGGTGAAAAACCTAGGACTAGTTCGCAAAAGTAGGTTTTGGACATACTTCAAGTTTGCGAAAAAACGAGGCCTCCTAGACCCCAAATCAGAGTGACCGTTTTTAATTTCGCTTGACCCAAGGATTCCAGAAATGTTAAATTTTTGAGTCTACGACAAGCGGTTTAGGAGCTATTAGCAAAAACGCATTTTTGATCGCTGTAGCGCCCCCCACTGGCCGAATGGGCTGGATCTTTGTATCTGAGTAGCGAGCAAGACTACTACCTTTTGACCAAGTTTCAGCTCTCTAGGCCTTACGGTTTGGGCTGCCCGTTCAGTTTTAAGGCGGAAGAATAATAATAATAATAATAAAAATCCTAACAATTACAATAGGGTTTCAGCACTGCGTGCTTGAACCCCTAATTATTTATAACTGATGCTGATGCAAACACACTCACCCCATTATCCAGAGCTGCTCTCACATCTAAAGTCAGAGTGCCAGTTTCGCCCTATACACTATGGCTGTTCTCAACTGCACAGACAGGGCAGAACATCATTATGATATTTCTGAGCCTGAAACAGTGATGATGCTTACAGGAAGTAAGTATTGCTTTTAAAATCATTAAAGCAATCAGCTTGTGGCACTTCTGAGGCACTATTAAGCCATTTTATTTATTCAATTTCTTTTAGATATGTTATTTATTTTTTCTTATATTTTATTTATGTTATTATTTATTTATATTCTCTCAACCAAATATAAGTTGATTTTCCCAAAAAGTAAAAAAAAAAAAACTTATGATGTTTCAAGAAGGCTCACGAAGTGTATAATTTATATATAATTTAAAATAAATGAATGTTCTGTTATAATTCTAGATTTATATTTTGTATTATTTATTATTATTTGGTCTATATTTTATTTAGTGACTATGAGCGACTATAAGAATGATTCACGTTGACCCCCCTCCAGCAACAAAAAAAAAAAGTCATCAATGGCTCTGTGATTCCATCAAAAGCAACCTGACATTGCAACTTCATCAAGACAAAACATCATCAACAGAGAAAAACGAACCCAATGGAAGGCCTATCTTAAAAAATGAAGGCGCTAAACAACTGAATTAAAGTAAATCTTAAGTTTCTGGGGGAATCTTCATTTGAGCCTGTGTGAAGATACACAGCCAGTCTGTGTAGACCATGAAGAATGTGATCCAAGAAGACCCTCTGATGTTATACATGATGATGACATCTGTGCTTAAGAGCCACATCTGTCAGGAGAAGAAGATCCTGAGAATCCACTACTCCATTAGGACGACTAAAATCCGATGTCCATTCCACTCACTTCCATTCATGCTGGCCTAAATGGTTTCAAACATATTTTACAACCCCTGAGCTCCTTATCAACTGAACTTTCACATCCTAAAGTTCTTGGAGGGCCTGATGACCCAAGTCAGTGAACTCCTAATCATGCTCAGATCTTCCAGACACGTCTCAAATTCTCATTGAGCTGCGTGGAGTAATCAACGCTTCCCATATTCAGGATGATACCGATAATCCAAGTAATCCACTTAGTTATCATTAGGTCCTTCTTTCTTCGTGTAAAACTCACTTGAACATGATATCAAATAATGTATGCTCTCATCACATCATCTGCAAAACATCACACCTGAAAGATGTTCTCCAAAGTTCCATGGTTCTTGACATGAAATAATCCAAGTTATAATATATAAATCAAGCTATGGCAAGCACACTGCTGCAGATAAGATTCACTTCCAGAGCATCCAATCCTGCATCACCCAATTTACAGTGTAATCCACTTGGATAACAATCTCTCCACACAGTGGGTCCATAAGTATGCGGAGGGGAGATGAAGAGAGGAGAAAAGGGTGGGCACACTGGAGAGACGCAGCGGATTGGGCGAGTAAGAGTTTTGTTGTCACTGAAAGGATTAGTAGTGATTTCAGGAGGTTGGCCCATGTCCACAGCTGAGTGAACAGTGAACAGCTGTGGTTTGTAGAAGGACAAGGCCATCTAGTGGGGACATGACAGCCACTTGGTTTGGATGATGATATGCAGGAACTCTCATGATGCTCCATCCATCCTGTATGGTTTTCTTTCTGCAGCTTTTGAAGAATAGTCCATGATAATTTCATGTTAGCTAGAAAGATCCTCCAGATCCTGTTCATTCTGTGAAAGAAAATATAAGGGGCCTCAGATGGCCACTAAGTGAACTGTATAATGTTATTTACTATCTGTCACGTGACTTTTGCTCAGGAATTAAGTTGACCATGCTGTGTGACTTTTTGCTCTCTCTTTTCTAAAAGAAAAAAAAGCTTTTAAGTAGCAAACTAATCTATAAACCAGAAGTCAATATTACCTTGAATTGTATAACATTAGTAAGAACCAAAGTATATAAATGTGTCTACTTCCAATACATTTTGAAAACTCTGAGAACATCTATGTGGAGTTCTTCCTGTGATCACGAGCAGGAAGGGCAACATATCCAATTGGCAACAAGAAGATCAATCAATATTTTGTTTATGATTTTTGTTTTTGAATCCCATGGTAGAAAGAAAGTCATACAGGTTTTATAGTAAATACATCACACAATTTTCGTTTTTGGATGATCTTTCCAGTTTTACAGGAACACCTTATTGTTGTCATCAGGGACCTCAAAGGAAAAAAATACCTTGATTTCCTGTTGATCAAGAAAAGCTGTGGTTTGCTATGGGAAGCACTTAAAACAGAGTTCTCAGCCAATGGTATCCAAGGCTCTCCAGGAATATGCTCAAATTCATTACAATACCACATTAATAGTTAAATAAATTTTAAAAATCACCTTTTTGATGAAATTCGTATCTGGTCTGTAAGTCTACTGCTTATCCCTTATGAAACAAAAATATATTGCAGTATATTGGAAAATATAATGTAATATATTAGGCATATATTCTTATATATATTTATTTTTTCCAATATATTGCAATATATTGAAAGCGGCAATCATTTGTATATTTTGCAATATATTATATAATATATATGTATCATCAATATATTATTAAATGTATTCAAATATATAAAATATTAGAAAATAAAAAGGGAAAATAATATATTACAATATATCACAATATATTTTAAGAAATATATTGGTAAATATATTTTCCTTTCGTAAGGGATGTGCCTGAACATATCATCTTGCTAGCTGTCAGATTTCTTCAGATTGTATTGCTATTTATCTCTTAGCAGTGTTCAGCGTACAAATTCAGTTGACTTCCATTCATAAAAACGGTCTCAGTCCAAATTCCGCACTCCACACACTGATTACACAGCAACAAAAAAACAACAGTAGCTACATCAATATTTTTAACGAAGAAACCCTGGGGGAGGAACTTTGCACTGGCATTTGTTTTGACCAATCAGAGTGTAATATGTCGAAACGGCTCGACCAATCAAATCGCTGGATTTGGGTCTTGTCTCGGCATGTTCTCGTAGCCCTGCTTCTCACCGGATCCACGTGTACGCAGAGGTATGTGCTAAATGTGTAAATTATTCAAGTATTACAACGCTTATAAGTCTTTTTGCTGGAATATTGTACAATTTAATATCATTTAGGGTTAGTGTTGTTATTAAACGTAAAACGCGACTGATTACGTTATTGTTTCTGTGCTGAATGGTTAGCTAGCCAGTGCTAAGTGACTGTACTGAATGGTCACGATCACGATTTAAATCTAATAAAACGGTAAATAATTGATACTTTCCGACCATCTTCTTTCTTTAGATGGATTATGTAGTCAAATATTGAGTTAATGTTGTTCATGTATCTTAACTTGGTTACTTAAAAGTTACCCCATAATGCATCTTGGGTAACGTTATTATTCGCCATTGATCTCTATAAGGACATAGATACTGTAACTTTGACAAAAGTATCTTTTTTTTGACAGATGTAAAACTACATGGTGACATAATGTCAGATTCACCCTGGAGATACTCCACCAGTAATGGAGTGGACCGAAATATCTTGTCATCCACCAACGAAGAAACGAGCACTATTTCTCATCAAACTAAAAAACGAAGAAAAAAGAATAAACTGAAAAAATCCAGAACTGAATCCCATGAGTTCTCATTTGAACAAAAACGAGGAAAGAAAAGAAAGTTAGATGAGCATTTGGAAATAAAGACGGAATGTGTAAAACATAGAGATGTTTCAGATTCTGTATCTGAACAATCAAATTATGTGCAATTCAAAAGGCCCAGGATAACTCCTTATACACTGACTGGTGAGGCTGAATCTGCATCACCTCTCTGTAACAGCTGGGAGGTGGACAGTGGCTTTCTTCTGAATCCAGTCCTCCCAGTAGTGGCAGGAGTTCACCGTGTGTGGGAATAGACCACTCTAAGCTTGTAGCTATGGACTGTGAAATGGTCGGCACTGGAACTGGGGGCAAGTGTAGTGAAGTGGCACGCTGTAGTATAGTAAATTATTATGGTAGTGTTTTGTATGATAGATATATTTTACCTCGGAATCCAGTCACAGACTACCGCACAAGATGGAGTGGCATTAGGAAACATCATTTACAACAGGCAGTGGCTTTTGAGGACGCTCAGAATGAGGTGAGGAGGCTAACCTAACTGCACTGTATATACAATTTCTGTTCTGTTCAAGTGGGTTAATATGCTCGGCCTTAATTTTATATTGTATAGTAGTTTTAAACAATAGGGGAATTTTCCCCAGCTGGTACAGAAAAGCCAGTAGTTCAGCTGTTTAATTGCCCTGCAAATATTTTACTGTCCAGTCAAAAAAAAAAAACTATATATATATATATATATATATATATATATATATAATATATATATATATATATATATATATATAAATAAACATTTTTTATTTATTATTTTATTTACAAAAATGTATGTATTTAATGTTATTTAAGCTAAGGTTTATTAATATTGAGTAACGTAAATTAAACGATTAACAAATAATAGAAGATTTTAAAAATATAATTGTTTTTAAATATGGTACATTTTACTATTATTTTTTTATTTATAAAATTTTTTTATTTATAATTTACAGTAACAATAATAACTGTTTTAAAAATAAATATAAATTACTTATTTATATCTGTTAAATTATTTCTTACTAATATTATTATTGTTTTTCTAAAATATATATTATAGCCTACTAGATTTTTGCTTAAGATAATATATTCTATATTTGTATTTTTTTTATGTATCATGATGTACATAACGTCTTTATAGTTAAGACCATAAATTACTGTTCAAATCATGAAAGCTGTTTTTTTTTAATTAACATTTAAACTTTCAATACACTAGTTACATTGTTTATAAGGATTAAGTTTGTGTGTATATATATGTGTGTGTGTGTGTGTGTGTGTGAATAAATATAGAAGTTTTTGGAAATGTTAATATACTAATTGTTGAGCTCTGTTCATAAATGGCGACTGTATTTCATAGACTATTGCTGTCTCTTTTCAATTTATTTTTAGATCGTCAACATCCTCACCGGGAAGATTATTGTGGGCCATGCCTTATTTAATGATTTCCAGGTTCTTGACATCTCTGTCCCGCCACAGATGATTAGGGATACCTGTTCCTGTATATTGCTGCGAGGGTTGTATAACACCTCCACTAGATGCAATGTCTCTTTGAAGAAACTGTCTCAGGAACTTCTCAATAGGACCATACAGGTAGGACTTTGTAGCAGATCAGCTTTTATCATGAGACAAAGTTGGAGCATCAAGCTTGGTGTGTTTTCTCTTTACTTGCTGCCTGATGTTTATATACTGGATTTTTTTCTTTTTAGTCTGGAAGAATGGGTCACTGCTCTGTAGAGGATGCTTGTGCTGCCATGGACCTGTACAAGCTGGTAGAGGACCAGTGGGAAAAATACATACAGTCCAAGGATTTAAACACTGTCCATACCTCAAACCCCAACAACAACCTCGAGCACTACATGGAGGACCAGTACTGGCCAGAAAACATAATGGACTGCAGCCCCTAAGACCAAGAGTTAGGATAATGATGCCAACCTCGATGCTAGGAACTGTCTTTGTTGGTTAATGTTATTTAAACCTCCAACTTTTCTAAACATGTTAACATACAATTAGGAAATACATGGAAATGTTGTAGAACATTACCTAGCACTTGGATAGTTTATTTAAATAACTTAAACTTTGACTTAAAAGATGATTATTAAGGGATTTTGAATATTAAAGTTAATAACAGGTTTCTAAATTTACACAGACTGTATTTTAATTAATGACTCCATTGTGAGTCTTAATTTGTATGATTAATATTAATGTGTAATGTTAATGACATTATGCTGCTAGTTCGCAATATATTCATATGTGTTCAAACTGACAGTGCTCTTCATCCAAAAAGTATTGTCATGCGAAAACTTGAAATATGAAATGTTTAAATAAAGATTATGGGGGAAAAAATCTTGAACTCCAAATCATTTTATAGCATTTCTTTCAAGGTAGGTAGTGAAATTTCTGCAAAAAATAAGTCACTGTCAAACCAAGTAGGAAATGTGTGTGTAATATTTGAGCACAAGTAAGTGAAAACTGTTTTGCCCTCATGCAAAATTCAAGATAATGTTGAAATGATTGGATTCAACCAAAAAACTATTCACTCAACAATAGTAAATGTGACAGCTCCTAAAAGGGATAGTTAACATAAAAATATACAATTCTGTCATTTACTCTCCCTCATCTTGTTCCAAATCTGTATAAGTATCTTGCGTTGAACACAAAAGATATTTGAAAAAATTTTGCTAACCAAACAGATCACAATATTGTTATTTTTGCTTAAAAAATGGTCTTTATGAGCTAAAGCTTTTTAAAGCAATATAAATTTCATAATTCTCTTTTTACCAGTGTCAATATCAAATTTGGCACTCCATGTTTCGAATGCTTTATTCGGTGGCCAAGAGAGCTCAACGCTCTTCAAATTAAGAAAACAACTTCTTCAATTTAACAATTTGAATAAATATTCTTGCACACGCATCTTAACATGTGTGCCTCTGGACAGCGTGTGCATAAAGCAAAATGAGTTTTCTTTGACTGTAGATTGTGTTTCAGTGGCTTAAAATCACTTGTTTTTAAACAACAAAGCATTTTTGGTGAAAATGTAGCACAGCAGCATCAATATATAGATGATAGTTTAAAATTTCTACTGGTTGCCAAATTTCTACCAGTGATGGTGTCTGCTGGTTCATCACCCACCCTACTGGAAGTCAATGGCTGCCGTCAACTGTATGGTTAACAACAATCTTCAAAAATATCTTCTGTTTTGCGCAACAGAAGAAAGAATAGCTGAAACTACATCATCACCTAATTTATCAGTAAATAGGACTACATTTTGGTCCAACCCATGTAATGCCTCTCTTGGCCCGGTGGCCAAGTGTAACTGCTTTTACTCTCTCTTTGCTCAAGATGTACATTTCAAAGCTTTGAATCTAGTATTTTGGTTTTTAACAGACTACAGTGTGATGCAAGCTCTTAATTTGGCAGCCGCATGACCAAGGTTGGATTGAAACTGTAATGTAATAGGTTGGTTTTATAAATGTCATGTAAATGTTTATTGATCTAAAGATTCTGGCTTGGCTGAAACAATATAGCTGCATAATAATGAATCTTCAAATGTATTGTCTGACAACTCTGCCTTTACCCAACAGATGTAAAATGAATGCTGAGCAGCTCTGGTAGCACAGAGACGACCATTGTGCTGCAATCACTGCTTTAGTAATCCAGACCCTCACATTCAATGGCTAAATCCTGCTTTACAGGATTATGGGCCACCCCACGATCAATGTATCAGTGGGAAACATTGCAGTGACGTTTGAGGGTGGAATACAATCATTGTGGCTGCTTACAACTAAAACTGAATTTTGAGTACTGTTGTGAGATGACCTAAACTAATACATAAACTAAACCAAATTAACATAAACTACATAAACTCAACTTTTTTTTCTATCCAGCCATTATTAGAGTATTGTTAAATGTACAAACATATATAAACTTGATTAGCTATTTATATGTAGAATTTCTAAAAGGTTAATGTTTTAAATTGATGCATTATTTTTTCACATAATTCTTATGAAAATGTCCATCTTGACATTTTAACAAGGCTTTGTGTTCAAGGGTCTATTTCAAGAAACCATTCACATTGCCAACACATATTTTTCATTGGTGCTGGAATCCAGTCAAATCTTATTGGTCAGTGGATTGCTAAACCCTCCCTCACATTTTACCTCTAATATTGTTAACAACTCATATGTCTGACACAGTCTTTCTCATAAACGCCCCCAATTTTTTTTAAGTTATACAATGTGTTTAGGGTCAGGGAAGGTTACTCCTTGATTAAAGTCACAATGCTATTGGCTGAGGGCTATTGGTCAATGTTCTCTTTGCTCTTTTTCTCAATGTTTTTGGCTGATTAACATCAAATCTGTTCTGCATAATCCATATGACGCTGTTAATCCATCACAGGTCACACTACAAATTATTGCAGCCCGCTGCTCCTCACCTCACTCAGTTCTGGTGGCTTAAGCAGCACCGCATTGTGTCAGGTAAGTGTTGTTTCCTAGGATAGAGCGTGGGATTTGTTATATCATTAAGAATGTACGTTGCCCAAGTTTTTGAAACTTTTAAAATATGAATGATGATGATGGTTAATTCTCTATTCTTTTAAAGTGTTGGTGGTTGTAATGAGGTAGATTGAATTAAAGTAATCTGGGAGATTTTGTCACTTTCAGCTTTTTGCAGTTGGTGCAATTTTCACGCTCATCATGTCAGACTTATGGGAGACTATCATATAACCAGCCCTGCTGGAATGCCTGTGATATAGCAAGAAATGTCCCAGTTTTACAATTATGTCTCAGATTACCCTTTTGGTAATCTGCTTTTAAAAATTGGACTTCGGGGACTCCCAGGTGGATGCAAAGTGTTTCTTGAGAGTCCACAATTTATTTATTTTTTACTAGAAAACGTCAAAGTTAACATATTAACAAGGTTTTTAAACATGCTTATTATTTTTTTTTCTATTTATTGTTATTAAATTGGCCTTATAACAATTGTATTGTAATATTTCTATTCAGTTATATCTTAGTATTTTAGTGTTATGTTCTAGTACAAATATCAAAACTTC
>NC_039267.1:10782375-10906777 GCF_003368295.1 Carassius auratus | reverse complement strand
AGTTTTCAGTGCACACACTATTTATAAAAAAAATAAAAGGCAAAATAGTGCATAACTACACAATTCAGGATCCACTTTAAAGTTTTACTGATCCCCAGTGTATTTTTGTTCCACAGCTTTGGACAATTTTTCCCATTCACCTACTGTGCACCACGCTATCCAGCTTTAGTGGCTCTCTGTATAATGTACCTTTACGTTTTCAAATCATGTGTCTTACTATGCAGATCTGAGCGATGTATGACTATGTTGAGTAATGAACTCTGGGAAGTAATAGCCCTGCATTATCGACGGGTCCTCAGGGAGTCGTCAGCAGATCAATTTTTGTCATTTATTGATCAGCATGATTTACCGATTGATCCAACAAATAGTGATGGATAACTAAAAAAACGAGGAGGTCAGTGATTTATGATGGCCAGGCAACTGGGCTGACAAAAAGTCAAATTTGTTCTTGGGCAACATATTGAAAGGGTCAGCAAGTATCCTTTTAGCTAAAACTTACAGGAGAAAATGCATAATTTGGTTGAAACCTCTTACCTGGTTGAAAATTTTCTCCTCTGATCCTGGAAAGTGACTGAGCTTCCTCGTGTAGCCCTTCTGCATGAAATCCCTGAAGAAGTTATTGATGTCGGTGATGGAGATAAGGCAAACGGCAGAGCTGGCCGTGGGCTCCGGTGAGTCGGGTTTGCTCCGGGCAAAGGCAGCAAACAGCACGTCCTCTCCTTCTTTCAGGCCCATCTCCTGCTGAAAGTCGTATCCGACTTTTGCCACATGCGCAGCCTGGAGAACATTGAAAACCATCTGAGCCGAGCGCTTCTTTCTTCTTCGCTCGGAGTAAATACACTCAAAGGGCATTTCAACGTAGCGCAAGATCTCAGGATCTGAAGAGCACATGCGTACGATCCTCGTGTGGAAGGAGTTTGAGCTGCCACCTTCTCGTTGGACGGTGAGAAAATACACGTATGGGCCGCTCTGGAAGGAGTAGACGTAGTGCAGCGGGTAGTTTCCACGCAGCCCTGGGGCCAAGTCCATGTAGGATTGTTCGGAAAAGAACTCAAAGCCGTCTTGAGTCTCTCGCATCTTCCTGACAGAGATAGTGTGGTGGAGACGCGGGATGGTTGAATCAAGAGGCTCAGAGTTTGCGACGAAGAACCTCACGACGCCGCTGCTCATCACATTTAGGATCTGAGTGCCTGAAGGTCCTGCCAGGCAGTCTGGACAACCGTGGCTGCTGTCTTTGTTCTTCTTTGAATACATGCAACTGATTTCCGCATCCAGGGGTCCATCCTCTAACAGGTAACGACGGCAGACGCCGTTCCCAACCGATCCACAGCTGAAGAGCTCAAGATCATAGAAAGTCTCCATCAATAGGGCCATATTGGTGTTGTTCTTGCTGAGGGGTTTGTTTTTGCAACCACTGCATGGATCTGGTGCTCTGCAGTCATGACCCTCATGGACAGGCCCGGTATTATACTCGTGTATCTTCTTGATGTCTTTCGACAGAGCGTACAGCTTGTTAACAGCACCTACATACACAGTTCCATTGAATTCCAACAGATTCTGGATGGGTGTGTCAGACACAAAGTGAGGGAGGTCATAGGTCACAGAGAGGTCGAGTTTGGAGCTTTCTATTGGTTCCTCACATTGACTATTCAAGCCCCACCACAGCATCTGAAGGATGATGAGGATGGAAGTTGCTGCAGAATAGTGAAGTCTCATCTTTGTTCTTCTGCAGAGTAAAAAGACAATGTTTATTTAGCATATTAAGCATGTAAAGCTTGATTTTAAATATATATTATATACATATATATATATATATATTATATTATTTTTTTTTTTTTTTTTTTTTTTTTATCTACAAAAATAGGTTGCATAAGTGCTTTATGTTTTGTATCATAATTCATGACTTCAATTTTTTCATGACCAATTTTATGACTCACATGGTGAAAATATGGGGCTCTTGGGGATTTTATTTAAATGGCGAAACAAAAATGAGGAAAAATATGCAATTTGCTGAAGCTGCTGTTATTTACATAAACAAAAAGTAAGGTTTCTGAAAGGAATTCAAAAAATTTGCTTATAAAGTTAATCCAGTAAATGTTCATCTTGAAATTTTACTAAATAAATGTTTTCTTACATTTACAATATGAAACATTTTTCATGCGAAAAGACATGTACTTGACCTGAAACTGAACATTTTAGAAGTACTTATGTGCAACAAGTTTTTACTATCATCGAATTTGCATATAGAATAAGATATTGTAGGATTTATGGACTAAAGACTTCTGATTCTATACACAGAAGAACCCATTAACAGTACACAAAACACAAAGATACAAATTCTTTATAAGACAAGACGAACTACTCAGAACAAATGGGACTTGTAAAACACAGACAACAATGATATCACTAGTTTCCTTGCATTGTAGAAGCCTCAATAATTCACCACTCACTGTGCATGACAAAGCCATGGATAAAAGAAAGAGGGCAACTCTCCTCTGTCCTCGTGCCTCTGACTTAGACAGCACTTTTGTGGCGGTGCACCAGAAGAGGCGAATCATCAAAGAGTCAGGCTACACTGAGTGCACTGCGGTGACAAGTCTAACTTTAGACAGCGTTCTCAAGGGAGTGGTTGATAAACTCAATTAAGCCTGGTAGGCTGCGGACGCCGGAGAAGTGATTTATTGTTGGTGTACTTAAACGCTACTCCTCTAGGAGGTCGCTTTTAAGGTTGAGAGGGAGAGAGCGGCAGAGCTAGAGAATATGGGATTCACCCTTACTGTTATCTAAGCAACTGAAGTACACTGAGCAGCACTATAGGTCACTGCAAACAAAGAGAGAGACTGAGGAACTGTTGCACTTGCTGTCACTCTCCAGTAGGATTCAGTAATTGTATTGCTATTTACCTACATACAGCATCTCCTCTTTAAAACACCTGATAAACTGACTTCCACATGTTCATTATATGCACTTCAAAATGTAAACACTTAAGTACAGCAACAAAAACACTTGGGACACTAAAGGTCCTCAATCATAGTCCTTAAAAAACGTTTTCTTGAATGTCCCTGGAACATGACTCAGATAAAAACACAGTGTGATTCACATAATACATTTCCACGTTGTTCTTAAATAAATAACATACATTTACCTTACATTTTACCCTTTTTTTCTCTTATGAAATTGAGCATGTAAATATATTAACATTTACCTCAAGATGGGGAGTTTTACGCCAAGTTTAAGTCTCTGCAGACCTTTTCCCCCCCCATATTTTCTTAGAAATTAAGCCCACTCACTTACTGTCAAGTCACTAAAATGGATGTATCCCAAGAAGAAGAAAAACCTTTACAGGTGTTTAGAGATAAACGGGCCCACATTTCCAAACATTATGTTATTAAGCTGAACAAAAACTAAACACAAGCTTTTCTTACCTGAGATTCAAGGAAACCTACATGTTTACAATGACTCGTCAACAGCTAAAAGCACAGCGTCCTCATATTTCCATGAAAACACCTCAACTAACATTCTTAGCAGAAAAAACCCGTATGTTTATAGTTTATAGTGTATATAGTTTTGGTGACATAAAAGGAATAGGAATAATCTGAGCCTAAGTGTTATCATACTCTAAATGTTCAGAAGTAAAACAAACGCTCACTCACCTGTAAAATAAAGACACCTGTCGGAGACAGAAATGGAAAATAATCACATCTTTTAACGGTTTCGCTGGAGACACGCGCGCTGTTTCTGGCGGATGCCTGCAGTCTCGAGATGCGACGGGGTGTTTCTGCGCGCTTTCTGCTAAAAAGTTGCTCTCTCTCTCTCTGCAACCCGGTATTCAGTGAGTGAGAGAATGTGCAGTCGGGTGACTCACGCTGGAAATGGGTCACATTAGTTTAAAAGGCTTGCTGTTGTACTCTCCGTAAACACTGCGGGTCGTTCCTCCACGGCGCGCGTGCCTTTGGATAGAACGGCTCTCTCAGGTGAGCGCAGAAAGAGCTGTGGTAGTTACGTCACTGGCGGTGGAGGAACGGAGTTCGATGATTGGCTGCTGACATTTTACAATTAATTATTATTGGGGAAGTTCCATACACATCAAATAAAAGTGTTAATATTTGTAAACATTCTAATGTTTTCTTTTTATGTCTATTTACATCTCTCTCTCTCTCTCTCTCTCTCTCTCTCTCTCTCCTTTTAATCTTAATGTAGCTATTGGCTCTATCTATAAATCTTTAAAGCAATAATAAATATAATAAAATAAATAATCATCAAATAAAATGGCCTCACTTTAATTTTGTATTTTTTAAATTTGGTTTTAAACTATACCGTAGCATTTTGTTGAAATGTAAGTAAAGGTGAAAACCTCCCAACTATTTTCTTTTAGTTTATTAACCCTTTCCAGGGGGATAATTTAAAGCAAAATCAGTTATATATTTTAAATATAATATAAATACAATTGTAAAATACATAATTATAAAATAATTTATTCAAAATCCAACATAAACATAAATTATACTATATTTTGTGATTCAACATTTCATTTATAATGACAAAAGATTTAATAACATTTACTGAATCTAATATTAATGATAACGTTAAGAAGACAAAGAAGAAAATATTTATTCTTATATTACTTCCGTTCTTCATTTAATTAATTCATCATACACTGCATCTGATGCCAGGATGAATAAATAGTCTATCCATTTCTGGTTGCAACTTTGATTTATAGTGTCATTAATCACCCTATATGACCAAACTGGTTAATTGCTAGTATACATATTGCATTGTGTAGCATTAAATTCATATACATCGACCTTTCATCAGTGCCTAAAGTGAGCTCAAAACATCAATAATTACATTCAACGACTCAATACTCCGCATTCAGAGACTTGTATTACGAAGTGTATCTCTCAGCATTGGACTGCCTTTCATTATATATCATGGCTATTTATCCGCTGTTTCTAAACTTTATTGTATCGTGAAGTTTGTGGTTGGGCAAATATGCTGCGAATTATCATATTGCTTCTCAAAAACAGATGTAAGGAAGTTTACTACTGTGGTCGACTTTACACTAATCACTAAACCCGAAGTGTGAAATTCTGAACCTATGACTTTCTCTTCAGCTATGCAGGATCTTCATCCACCACCTGCCATGGGATGTTAATGTTTTTTTAAGGCCACGTGTGCGTGACGCATTAGACAGATATTCTGTGGTTATTGAGTCTTTTTTAAGTGGAGGATGCATGATTTCATGGAAAACAACAACAACATATTTTTTAAAATATTAGGCCAAAGTGTCATTTTAACGATAGATTTGTGGTACTGTGATAATATGGTTTTTATTTGTCGCCCTCTTGTGTTTGGGCCACAAAGTTCATAGACAGAATTGTAAAGTGTCCTAACGCCACCTAGTGGTGACCTAGTCCTGATTTTGCTGTTCTAGTGTCATGAACTCATTAATAAAATGTGTGATCTGCTGTTTGACACAGAGTGAGTGAAGGGAGGACACCCCAGATAATCTACAAAACTGAGCTGTATAGATTTACTACCCACTCTAACTTAGTCTTAGCTTTTATTTATGACCTTAAGGTCAATAAAATCCAGGTTAGTGCTGACCTGGTCATTCTCCTACTGTAAAACCTCATTGACGACTGATCATTTAAACCTGCCACGGTTCATTTGCAAAGGGGCTCTTAACTGTTGTGCACATCAGCAACTGTAATTTAACTATCCTCTTGACATCAATATATGTTGACTAAAGGGGTGGATGATTTTATTGAATTTTATGAATTTTAATGCTTTAAGGAAATAACACGGATGACTTTTCAGTGACACAGTAGATCTGAATCAAATGTAAAGAAAATAAAAACAAAACAAGACACAGTTTCTCTTGCAAAAATCGACCTGGATTTATATTCCTCCACCCTGGGCCATCTAAAAACTATAATATATTGCAAATTGGATTTGACAGTGTTATGCCAGGAAAGTTTTAAAAGGGTAAATACAAAGCTGCGTTTTAAAACTTTACATTTAGAGATACATTCAAACCAGTTTTACAGCACTTAAGCTGATTAGTTCACCCAGCTGGCATTGTTTTCCTCCGGGTCATGTGACCACTCATAACTCCATTTCAGATTCATTTCATAATCATAATAATATTGATTTTACAACCTGGTCCGTGATAGACAACATAACAGGCTTTGTGATGCATTCAAATCAAATAATCTATTATTTTTTTTTTTGTTGTTGTTGTTGAATGCAATGAAGTTTTAGGTCCCTTGTGAAAAAGTATAAAAGTACACTTATATATTGTGTGTGTTGTTGTTATTTTGTTCCTTCATTTACTCAGTATATTGGTATTTTATCCCAGGAGGCACACGTCCTGCTTTCTTTATATTTTTACAAACAGTGTTAGTCACTAAAATCACTCCTTTGTTCATTCAGTTGGTTATTGTCCTGAAAACCTTTGCAAAACAAACCAGTTATACCCCCAGATTCAATAAACACAGTTATCTCAAAAAGACAACACAGACAAATACATTTATGTCCTTTAAAACAATTGAAATTTGAACAAGAATGTAGGGTATTTCCCTGATTACAGTTTTCCATGCAGCTGAATATATAGTGAGACAGGAGGTCCATGTTTTTTTTAGTGTTTGTCTCTACAGTGACGATGATTCAGATGTGCTGCCCGTGGAAATGAACACCTGGTTCTGGAGGATGGCTGCTCAGAAAGTTACGTTCTGTCACTTCTGTTCAAACAGCTGGGATTTGAGTGAACTTGACTGGGTTTGTGCTTCAGAGTTGAGATATCTATCAGCAGAAAAGGTGCAGGCCTGTGACTCAGTGCAATGTTTTGTGTTTATTCAACACTGAAGGTATTCTGACAACAGTGTGATGCCCATGGGGCTATAGAGGAAAATGAACAATCTCCTAAACTATAAATCTTCTGTGTTATTCACTAACCTATGTTTTTCTGGGTGCAATAGGCCTATAGTGATGTCCAAGTACATAGCAGCTTGTATTGAATGACATATTAAATGCACTGAATCAACTTAATATGACTCCCTGTTTCAAATGGATGCAATGCCCTGTTGAAAAAAAAAAAAAAACAGCATAAGCTGGTTAGGTATGTTTTGATGCTGGGATGCTGGTTTGAGCTGGTTTAAGCTGGTCCTTTGCTGGTTTATGCTGGTCTGTTGCTAAAATGCTGGTCCTTAGCTGGTCATGAGCTGGTCTTAAGATGGCCGGACCAGTTTAGGACCAGCACATGACTAGCTAAGGACCAGCAAAAACCAGCTAAGGGCCTGCTCAAACTAGCATTCCAGTATTATAACATACAGTACTACATAACCAGCATATGCTGATTTTTTCAACAGGGTGAATAACTGAAAAGACATAATGGTTGCTATTGTCTTTATTTAGCTTACCCACAGGTGTTGGATCAACAATACAGTCCTACTCTAAAGCTTTGCATAGTGAAAGTTTGCTTTTTTAACATCTAAATATTTACTGGACAAATAGCCCTACTTTAGGGCCCCAGGCTACAGAGTTTGTTTAAGCTACATAGCCTCAATTTCAAAATGTAACATGATCATTGCAATCGATTCACTTCCGGTCATGTCCGAGCAGTCCAAGAGTCGATTCCGAAAGAAGCTGCTTATGGTGTTCTCTAAAAAAAATTAATAAGTAAAAAAAATTTTTTTTTTTTTAAAGAAATAAAGAAATAAAGAAATTTTAATAATAATAAAAGTGCCCGCAGGGGGTGCTAATATTCCTTTGTAGCATTATACAGATTTAAATATAGGCAATTTTCCTAGTGGCAAATGTAGGTATCCTGCAAGGCTTTCCCATTTTTTATGTGACAATGAAAGGAAATATGTTCAGATTATGTTTTTGACGTATTTATCGTTCTTATGATATATATGAAGACATAGGCCAGAGTTATTATAGTCGACTAAATCTAAATCCATTAAAAACACTTATTTTGTTAGACCTAGTTTCCAAGGCAGTATTTTTCATCTACATTTAGTTTAACTTGAGGTAATGCACACACACACACACATACATACTCGCACACACAAAACTAGTAACAATGTCAAAATTAAACAACAAAATTACTAAAATCGAAACAAAAAATGAAAATGAAAACGGAAAACCTTAAAATAAAAAATGATGAATTATGAAACTATAATAGTATCTCAATGAAACTAAAATATAACATTTATGTGGCTACTTAAATAATACTAAAAATAATTATTAGAGGATTGATGACCCGCTGAAATGTATAGCAAAAGAAAATTAAATGTTTTGATGTTCAATACACAGTCCAAATACTCACTATAGGAGAATGAAATAACATTGTGATTCATTTCTCTCCACTTTATTTCAGTTACCATGAGCTTATTTCTGGCTGCTCTTTTAATCCTGCATTATTAATTGCTGTGGGTTCAAGGACTGTGCCTTTTTTTGTACACAAATAAAGTCTTAAAATGACCACACAGAGGTTAAAGCAGCCCAAAAGGGCTTTAAACAAAGCCCTAAAAGCCATTTAATCAAATACTTTTTTATTACCAGAAAGCAAAGACTGTTTGTGACTCTCTATCACAAATAAAGATGTTGAACAAACCAGACAAATAAAATCAACTTGATTTATATGAAATTTTTCTTTAATGTGCACAGCATTATGTGAATTTACAGTGAAAGCAAGGAAAGAGAAATTGAGTTTTCATATAAAAATATGAATAAAAATACGATCTCATCTACAGAGACAGACTCTCTGAAGCAAACGCGTCACAATAGATACTAAGACAGAAGGTAGACAAAGAGGTGTCCGAATCAAAGCAGGTAGACAAAAGGTGAGAGAAGTGAGCTTAATATCAGTACAAAATACTATAAACCCCACACAAGCAGCGGCCTCTGATGCTGGAAATGTTAGTTTGCTGCCAGTGTGTGTGTGTGTGTGTGTGTGACAGTGAATAAACAGAAAATCAGACAGTTTTGTTTATGGGACAAAACTCCAAACCAAATGATTTCACTTCGTCCTGCAGAAACAACATTTTAAAAAAAAAGCAAAAAAAAAAAAGTTCTTCATCTTCAAAGACTGCAAATAAAGTTAACATATATGTTAAGGCTGTGATAACTTGCTTAGAAAGTTCAGTCTTCACGACCTGCTGGAAGAACTAGCTTCATGTGACGTCTCTCTGGAAGTTGTAAAGACATTCTCTGCCACTGAAAAAGCTTCGAAGCGTTACATGTCAGAGCCAGGAACAGTCTCTTTGTTAGTATATGCTGAGTTGGCAAAGGGTTCAGTGAGGGCAACTCTTTTGCCCTGTGTTTGGGCCGTCCACTATATATTTAGTGGCAACATGCAGTGAGACGGGCAGTCATGACATCAGCAGGGCCACACCTACTTTTTTAAACTCTAAAATTTGTTCTGTTTCCCCCGAGCCCGATCCCATAAACAAACATAAAACTTTTGGATTCCATAAACCCCAGTGATGATGACACCAAGGGTCATAGTACCCAAATGAAAGGACGAACTAAGCAAAACTATAAGAATCTACTACAGTATATATTGTTTACAAACCACAATGGAACTATTTTGGAACAGTTGGACGTGTCAATGAACGAAAGGGGACAAAAACGAACGAAACAATTCACAGCCTTGTCCCAGCAGGCAAATAGCTCACGCCAAAATGAAAATTCATACATTGTTTACTCAACCTCATATCTTTCCAAATGACTTTTCTGTTGAATACCAAGTAGACAGTTTGAGAGATATTTCATGTTTAATGTGTGGTCACATTTTCTGGTGTTCCGCAAAATTTTGCGGCTGAAATCCAGTTATTTCAATAGGATATATAAAGATTTCTCCCCGATACTGTTTTCGCAAGTTGGTCACGCAGATTTGCTGCATTGTTCAACAGAAAGCTTCGTGGGTTTATACATCGCAACACATCCATGCTTTTTGCGCACAAAGTTTTGCCAGAATTTATTTTATTTTATACTTTTACATTTTTGTTTTAAAATATATGTTTTATATTTATATTTGTATACATATATATCCTATTTAAAGGAATAGTTTACCCAAAAATGAGCATTTTGTCATCATTTCCTTACCCTCATGTCGTTCTAAACCTGTGTAAGTTGGAATTACTGTGGAAGTCAATGGGGACCATCAACTGTTTGAAACCCAGAAAGAAAGAAACTCAGAATAGGAACGATATAAGGGTGAGTAAATGATGCGTGAACTATCTCTTTAATTATACCGACTACTGTCAAACTCCAAAAACAAAAACATCAAAAAAGCACCATTAGAGTACCATAAAAGTGGTAAATATGACTCATCCTTTATATTTCATATCACATGACTACAGTAGACTTGTGCACAAGTCACATGGATCACTTTTACGGTGGTTTCAGAGCGATGATCATGGAATGACACGAGAGCAAGTAAATAACAGAATGTACATTTTTGCATTAACTTCTTTAAAAGTCAGGCTAAAACGGTATTCCAACGGTGATAAATGCTAACAAATGACACAAAAATTAGCATCTTTGACACACATCCCCTATACCCCAAGAACTCCAAAGCTGAGAGAAGACAAAGCTCATGGACAGAAGAGAGACGGAGAGGAGAGTCTTATCTAAGGGCCACCTAAATACAGTGCATCCCTCCATCTCTATTCACTTTTTCTTTGCCCTGTTTTTTTAGAGAGGTTACATTTGAGGTTACATCTTCCTGCATCAGACATTGGTTTCCATTCCCCCACCCCACCCCATCCCTCTGGCTCTTTTCCTTCTCCCTGTCCTCACACCACCTTGGTGGAGGTGACCCGGACGCTGCTGAAGCACTTTCCCATGGCCTCGAAGAGCGGGTCGCAGAAGGTGTGCACACAGATGGAGTAGACTCGACTGACACAGTGGATCTCGATTAGGTAGCTCTTCACGCAAGGCACCACCGCCCAGATGTGGATGAAGGAGAGGATGGCGAAGAAGATGCCCCACACCAGGGCGAGCGGGATGCCCACCAGGGCCGTCAGCAGCCGGTAGCACCAGTATTTGGTTACTGTGAAGGTGGTGAAGCTCGCTTTCCACACGCCGTCAAAGCTGTAGGTGCCGGCAGGCTCGGCGATCACATCCTCAAAGTCCACCTGGAGATGAAAAGGATTTCTGCATTAGATCATTTTGTATCGGTTTTGTACAAATTTGTATTGGTATAATCAAAATAAAACAATTTCTCTAATTAACCCTTATTTTACAATATCGTGATCAAAAAATTTTCTGATCATCCTTGATATACTGCATGTCTTCTGCTTCCTGCTGGATTATCCATAAGGTGAAGGTAGTAAAAAGACTTTTAATAGTATTTTGAAAAATTATATTTATTTATATTTGTTTATAACAATATTATGTTTATCTATCCATCTATAATTTCTAAAAACCTAAATACATTCAAATAGATATGGAAAACAATAATAATATTATATCATAAAAAGGTAATATAAATTAAGACATAAAACTTAATGTATATTTACATTATTTATAATATTTGCAGCTTATATTTTAAATTATATTGCACTTATAATTTTCTATACTATCTTTGTCTTTTTATATCTTATTTATAATCAGTCTATCTATCTATCTATCTATCTATCTATCTATCTATCTATCTATCTATCTATCTATCTATCTATGTCTAAATATTTAGATACATACAAAAATTTCAAATTAAACATATAGATAGATATAAAGTATAAAATAATACATTTTAGTCCTTACTATAATGCATTACATAACGTGTAATGCCAACCACAATTAAATAAAAGAGATTAAATAAAAAAGATATATTCAAAATATACACATGTATTTATGCGTGATTTTATATAATCCTTCTTTCTCCAAGTGGTACAGCATTGCGTTAGCAGCACAATGTTGTGGGTTCGATATATATATTTGTTATCAATATATTAACCTGGAGTATTTCTGCATGTTCTTATCTATATCAAGCAGACTGACATTAAGAGAAGCAGCATGACTCTTCGTCCTCGCCTCCAGCCGTCTCCACATTCCTCACAGACAGCATCTTTACACTGTCCAGCAGCTTCAGTCAGACCGGTATCAGCCATGCTCTAAACCTCCCGTATCAACCGCAGACCGGATCACCAAACACTAACATTTACAACAGACCTGTATATATAAATCTCCTTTAATAAGCCCTGCAAAGCTTGGTTTAGATGTTCCTAGAGCTGGCAAACCTCACACCGTCACAGTACGGCAGTACACTTGCTTTTCAGTGCAGATGTGTTGGTTTCAGTTGATTATACAGGGAAAAATACCCTGTCCTTCACAGTCACACGTCAAAGTCAAGATAGGGCTAATATTTATTTAACAACTCCTTTTTGCGCGAGCTAGTCAACAAAACATTTCTACTAATAGAAAAACAGCATGTTCATTGTCACTCAGTATGATTTTTTTTTTCCATTCTTAAAAGACCAGTTTAGACTTTTATGCATAGTCTTGTTATTCACTAGGAAAAAATGCTGGTTAACCAGCACAGTCTAATAAAGCTTGTTGACCAATAAAGGCTTGCATTTTACTCCTGCGAGAGTAAAATGATAAATTAGTTCTTGTCCGAAGGCTTGAAGCCATCATGGATCAAGCTGGCAAAGAAACACTAAATTATACAGTCTTACATAAGCCCGTCCTCCCCGTTCATTTATCTACAGTAAATCCCAATTGGACAAACACATAGTTTCCATTAGTTGAATATTACAACCATGACTTTCAACAGAGTTCAAACGAACAGTTCTTGAGCTGACTGCACAGTGTTGTTTGATAACACCCTCACTGTACTGATAGAAGAATCCACTTGCATTCCTCAGACTTGGGGGCTTGTGATTATATGACCCCTCCACATAGTTCATAAATCACCGGTGTGCAGGGCAAAGTTTATGAAGGAGTACGGGTGCCACTTAAAAATGAAATCAATGTCAATTTAGTCATTTAAAAATAACTATATAAATCACTTTACAAACAGAGATAGCAGATACATTTAAAACTGTTTATTTATTAATGTCTAAAAATGCAATAGAATAAAGTAAAACATATGTAACCACATAAAAAAAATTTATATATATATATATATATATATATATATATATATATATATATATATATATATAAACTGACAAATAAATTGTCATATTTAAAAATTAAAAATTAAATGAAAAACATTGTTTATTTTTTTTCTCAATCCTCGATTACCGTGGCAACAGTCTGTGACTCATTTCAAATCACAAATTCATATGCAGTGACTAAAAAAAAACACCAAAACCTTATGTATTCGCTCTGGAAAGTTTTCCACTATTGGTCATTCAGAAATTATAGCAGCTGTGCAAAACCGAAATGCTACAAGTATAATGTCACCCATTTGGGCTGTCTACGTGGGGGTCGTCTCGTCACCCGTCCCTAAACTGTGCTCTGGCCGTGGAATCCTGCTCCAGTGTGCTATTAAAAGAATGCACTTTTATTAGAGGAAAATATTCTGTTCCAAGGGAAAGCTATGCATGTGTTTCTGCACACAAGGGCCTTTGATGTGGATGACTGTGGGAGTGAGTTTGGACCACGAGTGCATCATAATCCAAAGGAACGCCCCATGTGTGTATCTGTGTGTGTGTGTGTGTGTACGGAGAATTTGTGAAAATGGAGATGGGAATTCCCTGCTACACTCTCCTACGCAAGACCACTGCGAGCGCTCAACCCCTTTTAAGGACAAAATAAAAGGACTGTGTGCACCAAACGAGTTTGGCTTGTGACATCAATCCTTAGCAAACAGCAAATTATTTTTTATAGCTTTCAGTGTTCTCTGGATTCAATTTTCAGTCAAATCATACTAAGCCTTCAGTTGCATGTGTCCTCGGGGATGTGACTCAGTGTCATGTTGAGGAGGGAGGGAGAAAGCCGCGGAATAAAAGGGATGGGAAAAGGGCGGAGATGGATGCAAGGAGATCGTTTTTAAAAGCGGAGTGTATTTCTATTTCATCAGGTGACTTCTGACTTGTCTTTCTGAGAAAGTTGCTATGCAAGTCATCGCCCCGCGCCTAGGAAAGTTTTCTTGAAGAATGTTAGTTGTGCAGCCTTCGCTCAAAAACAGGAAACTCGAAATATTTCCTCTATAAAAAAGGCCTTACTTTGACAGCTCTCCACTGGGAGTTACCAACGCAACATCCTTCAAAATGAATGCATGTAGGATTTCACAAACTCCTGCCACAGTTCCAGCATTTCACATAGTGAAGACAGCTGCTCCAGTGATAACTGCTTCCACCGTGTTGGGAAATCCAGCTAGTTCTAAGACAGTTGACCAGCTACCCTGCTCTAAAAAACAGTTTGACCAGCTAGTTTAAGATAGTCTATGATGTTGTACCAGCTAAAGTAGCAATACTAACACTCCAGAATCCAATTATAGGAACCAGGTGAGAGCAGAATCAAGTGCGTTTAAAGAAAAATAATGGATTACAATTCAAAAGAACTTGAAACCACCACTATATCAGTTTTCAAAGACAGCTGCTGCTTGTAGTAATTGTTTCCAGTGCCACCGTCACAAACTGACCACTGACTCACCACTTAAGTTATGAAGCCAAACTTTCTGTTGAGTTGTAATGACAAACTATTAAGATTTTTTTAGTAGTGTGCACAAATTGTAATATTCGCCGAAAATTGAATAATTATAATATTTATATAATAATGCAAACAGTTTGGACTTTTAATAAATTACATTTTGTAATTTGTATAAAATATCACATTTACTAAAACAAAAAGTCGCATGCACTTGTTTAATATTACGCTATACTATTGCGTACATGAATCAATTTCAAAGTCTTTTATTATTATTATTATTAAAGTGACTTTCCATGGGAAGAAAATTGCATAAAGCAGAAAAAGTGCGTGGAAAGACTTACCTTCACGACATCGTCATTTAAATGCTTAGGGTCACGGTTGACCAGGTCAATCTCCTTGGTGTGGACATCCTGAAGTGTCTTTTCGTTGATGCTGTCGTTATCCATTTCTTTATTATTAGGTTTGTATATGTTTCCCTGTTTCCTGATGAACGGTGAGTGAGCGTAGTCCTGCGGTTCCAAAGAAAACAGAAAATGAAGTTCATGAGCGTGGAAGGGAGACTGGGGAGCAACTCAGCACTGCCCTGGCATGGGATGGTTATAAGCGGATAGAAATGAAGCACCACACCCCTCTGCAACACAGCGGCGCGACCCGCCTCACGGGGGCGCCAGTTTACACTGTGCGCGTGCTTTTCTATTATTCCGCAGCAGAAAATAATCTCGCAATTAAAAAGATTTACCTGTTGGAATGTGTTTAAAATATGTTAGTTATTCTTAACTAAAAAAAAAAAAAAAAAAAAAAAAAAAGTTTCTTAAGAAGTAAATACATTGCACTTCGACAACATTAGCCTATATTGGATTAGTCAACAGTTCATATTTTAGCTCATTTTTATTAATAGCTAATATTATGCGAAATTGTGCATAAAGTGAACAGTGAGGTATACGTTGGGCTTTCCAGAAAAATACGTGCCAGAAAAAGATAAGACTTCAAATTAGCCAACATGCACGAAAAGACGCCAGTTGTAGGGCAAGTGCCAACACCGCCTTCATGTGTTGATAATCCCCTAAAAGTGTTTGAGTAATAAGTAGCTAACTCAGCTAAAGGTTTACTTCAGAAATGAAACAATAAAGCCTGAATTGACATAAAAAAATACAAGATTTCTGAGGTAAAATGGGTGTCATTCTCACCTCTTCAGGTGTCCCGTCCTTGTATCCGCTAGTCATGCTGTCCCGTGCCTGAAGTGCGCTCAGATGAGTGTGTGGAAACAAGACAATCAGTAGAGAGGAAGCAGTGTGAGAGGCGTGGGGATATTGCTTACAGTGGGGAGTCCGTTCCCTTAAAACAGCCCTCTTTTCTGCATACTAAAGTCCAATAAAGCTTTTATCTACTGAGTCGTGTTTTATTTCTCCTGGAGTCTCTCTTGGCATGAAGTGGGAGTTCCTCTCAGTCACCGAGGACTAGCTGTGTGTTTAATAAATGAGACTGAAACCCTCCATTCTCCTGCCTCTCATAGAGCTACGCAGTATTAGTGGTTGGATATTTTGACGTGATTTTTCCCAAATGGGAGGCATATTTGGCCACTGTACCAACTTCTTTTGAACGAATCCCACGTACACTACCAAAAACATCTCCTCGTTTTTCATTAGCTCTATTTTACACTGTAATGTTAGGACTTTAGTAATGGTAAGTCATCACAATTATAAAGCAACAACGTGGAGGAGTGGGGCTAAATGAGGATTGTGTAATGACCAAAATTAAATGTTAAACAAATTATACTTAGACTTATTTTGCTAAGTAGCACCCTATCTTACATCGGTGCATCTTGAGATGATTTTCAAAATAGTATTAAGTGTGCTGAATACTTATTGGTTACTTTTCACAGTCCAACTTAACAAAGAAAAGTTTTGGTTCTGTATGGAAATTCATACTGACTTGGTGTATAAACCTGAAATGCAACTGTTCTAAGGTTGGTTTGCATACTGAATAGTTTGGAATGTTTTCAGCAACAATAACATTGTGCAATCTGTTTTTTCTCTATTTGTCCAACTTTACTCTCACCTACTTTTTAGTGTGCAATTACTGTACCTAACACGTATTTGTGTATCTACGTCAGGTCCTGGCAAACTGAGGGATATTACTGGCAATGCAAAATATATATATAAAAAAACTACAACAGTGGTAAGGCAACTCAATAGCTCAGGTAAAAAGCAACACTTACACTTTTTTTTTGTAAATTATTCTACAAAGTCAAAATGCATAATGAAACTTCTAATAAAATCTAGCTTTTAAGAGCTCAACAGAACACTTAGATCCTTCTAAAAAAACATATATTTTATGCAGGTACACCGTTATCCTCGGGCATATCTGCTGCACTGAACATCTCACCCTGAGGACTTTTCTCATTGCACAAGACATTAAATCTTGACAGGTTAACATTCCATGTGCCACACACTGATCTCCATGGACTCTCATCAAAGAAAACAATCCATCCTTTAACTTCCAAAAATAATTTTATTTGCTGAAATGAGAGACATTTAGTGCTGTCTTTCATAAGCTGAGCTGTGTTCAGCATGTTTGCTACATGACATCATTCATCATGGGTGAGGAAACGGCACCTGAGCCTCTAATGTTCCATTGCACAGTCAAATATTCCATTTATTCTGCGGAGCCACTCAAAGCACAATCAATGGCAAACAGCATGTCTTTCTGGCTTTGCAAGTCAAACTAATCGCCATTTGGGTGCTTTTTTATCATTATATAAAGAAGTCATTAATACAGAAGAAAATGTGTTATATTAGTATAGAAATGCTCTTTAAGATAGGAATGCACCTAACAACCATAAATAGTTTATACACAGTTATCAAATCATTTAATTTACTCTTCTTGCTAAATCATCTCCAAACAATATAAATATTAGCTCAGAAATCGCACAACACTACAGCCCTATTGGAAGTAGTTGCATCATTTTTTTCCTTACAAGTACATGATACGCTTATTGCAGTGTTACATATCATGTAGTAACACGATATCTTAAAGTAATAGTTCACCCTTAAATGAACATTTGTTAACACTTGACTCACACTCAGGCAATCGAATATGTACAGATGAGTTTCTTCTGCCAAACTAATTTTGGTAAAATTTAGCATTACTATACTTGCTCACCAATGGATCCTCTGCAGTGAATGGGTGCCGTCAGAATGAGAGTCTAAACAGTAGATAAAAAACTTTGATGGCATGAGGGTGATTTCATTTTCAGCACATATTCATTTTTGGATGACCTATTGCTTTAAGGCTAAAATCTCAATCATTACATTATAATCTTTGAAAAATCTTGAAATATATATATATATTATATATATAACAAAAGCTTAATTAGACTTACATAACAGTACTGAAAAAGCATGTCAGCACTAACGCCGCCCATTACGAGGGTGACGTGTCAGTGCCAAAACAACGGAATGAATATTGCAACTGTGCATTGAAATGAAAGAAAACTTCTTTCTATTCTCTGTACTTCAGAAGTCCAGAATAAATGATCCTTCAGCTAATAATCCTCCAACAGGAGGCCACAACATCGTGATAGAGATTCGGCAACACTTCTTTGCTGATTTAGATTTGCTCAGTTTTGCACAGTCTTGACATTAATGGACGACAAGCAGCGTCCAATGCTGAAGAAGAACGGCCCTATAAACATGTCCATCAGGCTGGTCCAGATCACGTGGATGGAGGGCAGTGTCATCATACAGCCCTGGATCACTGGCATCACCACCCTGCAGAGGGAAAGCAACTCATCATCAAGTGTGCTGATATAAAAGACTTATATAACAATCATATCAAGGTGAAGTTGTTCCTCTCTCTTTGTTCTGGGGTTAAAATATAGCCTGGAACATGTGTGAAGCATTAACCTTCATATCAGACGGTCCCAATAATCATCACCTTTGATATTGTTAACACTCAGCACATATACAAGATCTATCAGTCAGCATGTCTGGCCCATAACAAGGTTAACAAGCATCATTCATGTCTGTAACACCTTACATTTGAAAAATAATCCAAGTTTGTATATTTTCTTTCTTTTTTTCACTTGTTTTAGCATCTACCGGGGTACAATTCTAAATGCAGACAAAAAAAAACAAGTAGACTTCACTTCTCCTTTTGAGGTACACTGACATCTTGACATTAGAGCGTATCTGGCTAATATGGCAGGTCTATTTATTCCTAAGCTAATGGGCAGGGTTGTTAAGTTTACAAACATCCACATGTGCTAATATTTCACCTAAGGAACACTGACCCTGAAAATGCTCCTGATTTTAACTACACAAGGGTCAAGCGCCAAGTTTCTGCTTGTCAAACTGCTAAGAAGCCGGAGAAAAACACTTGACTAGAATGCTAACAGTCCAGTGTGAGTTATGTGCAGATTTTTCCACCGTGAAAATGCAGTCCCACCTGTGCTCTGCAAAACAAATATGCAAGACTTTCTTTGTTGTATTTTTTTTAAATGCCAGTCTTTATCTAAGTGGGTAGTGACCAAGGCAAATATTCTGCAATTGGGCTGTGGAAAATACAGCAGAGAGCCAACAGCCTTCCCCAACAAGAAGCCTTTTCATACCAAATATGTATACAGCTGAGGATCCCGAAAACAATCCCTGCAATGAATGCCATGGGAATGGCCAGAAACGTGGTGAGGAACCGGTAGAAGATGAATTTCACCAGCTCAAACACAGCATGACTGCCGATCCACACTTTGTCAAAGCTGTGCGTGGAGATGGGTTCAGCAATGATGTCTTCAAAACCAACCTGTGGAATCAAGCACCAAATTTAAAAGTCAAACTCTTTAGACTGTCGAAATAGCCCACATGTATAAAAAGAGAGTAAGTACCAAATTCATAGTTGAACTACACATCCTTAAATCCAATAAAGTCTGTTTTATTCTTTATTTTTATTATTATTTTGTTTCTTTTAAACAAGAAACACATTAACTGGATAATTTAGTCTGAAATGCAAGTTAATAATACAAACGTACACAGCTGAATCACACCTGTGCTGATATTCAATGCAACAGTCTAGTGTGTGTGATATTAAGTATTTTATCTATTGAATTTTGTTACTATCGTTTATAAAACAACTGACACCTTCATGTATTTTCTATAGTCAGTTTTTTTTTTTACTTTTGTGTGTGTGTGTTAATGCAGTATTGTGTGCAAAACAATTATACCACAAATGAATTGAAAAGAAAATATAATAGGGCATGTGCAATTATGCACTTATCAAATAAAACTCCGACAATGCATCAATGTGCACGTGAATGGCGGTGCGGGACAACACTTCTCATCATAAAGAAAAAGTTTCTAAAATGAGCACGTTGTTTGAGGTTATATCACTCATGTATAGTCGGTTTTAGACGCATGTATTTATAAATAAATGATAGTATGTAAGTGATGCTGTAAGTCTCGCGTTGTCACCTACCTTTAGGTGCGCGTTAATATTTTCAGGATCTCTGTCCGGGACGCTCGGCTTTTTTCCCAGTATAGGTTCAATCGATCTATTGAATTCATCCTCATCCATAATTACGTTTATTTCCATTTTTTCTTTTTCAAGTCCCATTTTGTTGTTGTTTTGGAGTTTCGCGGCGCGCACTGCTGTGTGTTGCGCCTGTGTGTACGCGCACTGTGCGCTCAGGGCAGGACGCGTCCACGCCCCTCGCGCAGTCAAAACACACAACGGCACTCAATTCACTGCTCCAAACAAATGTGAACCAACGATAAGAAACGTTTCAGGGATAAATCTCTGTCTAGCCGTCCTATAATTGAAACAGAACGCAAGGAATGTTATCAGATTGCTATTGTTATTTCCTCTATGACATGAACCTAGTTAGAGGATTCAAATATTTTTCTCAGGGGTTTCCTCACGCTATACAGATTCATTCACCTCATTCAATTTATTAATAGTTTATTTATATGAAATGTAAAAATTTTTACAACTTCAAGCCATGGCTAGAAGTTAATCTTCCACCGTTACTGTAGTGAATTGCTTTTCACTGGATTCTTTGAAGAGTGTTTTATTCTTTTTTACTATAAAAAGAAGATTCTTTACATACAGTAATGGTTTTTATTTAAAAACAAGTAAGACATAGTTCTTTTTGTTTGAGCGTAAGGTTTTTTATTCTCGCCTTTTAACTTTTTAAAAATCCTAAAATAAATTGAAATATTATTTGGGTTTAAACATTAACAGCAAGGGCTTTGTATTTAATAGAAACATTATTACTTGATAAGGCAGTATTTTTCATCTTTCAGACACAGTCGATGACTGTTAGTAGATCATTTGTCTTAAATTCAGACAGCAGGCCACTCTCTAACACAGTAGTGATGGTCTTTGCCTTCCTATCTGACTTTTTAAAGAGACAGTTCACCCAAAAATGAAAATGCTGTTATTAAAAAGAAAAAGAAAATTAATATTTAATATTTTAGCAAAATCTTTTATAATTTTTCTTATGTAAATTAATATTAAGCATTTTATATTAATGGGTCTACTTAGACTTACAATGCTTTTTTTGGGAAATGCAGACCTGGTCATTCTGCAAAACATCTTCTCTTGAAAAGCACTGAAGATTTTAAAATTCTTATCAAATGTCTAAATATAATGATGATCTCTATAACCAGAAGGAATGAAGGGAGTTCCACTGGAGCAGATACACACGTAGACAACAAACTCATTGTGCTGTAACAGTCGGGAGGAAAAGGGGAGAGACCATGGCAACTCTAACAGCAGAGCAAAAGCACAACAGTGGGAGTGAAAAGCACATTCTACCCACGAGGACATGCACAATACAGGCCGTAATCCCTATGGATAAACACACAGCTGATTTTCAACAGCACAGCAAAGATGCCAAGACCTTTCCCTCTGTGTGAGTTTGAAGTGGTGATCAAACGTTGTCAGCATCATGAAGGGCTACTATGATCTACTTTAATGTAGGGGCACTATATATTTTTTATTTAAATGATTTAAATTGTGAAACAGAGCAATCAGACTTCACTGCAAAACTCTTCATTCAAGGTATCAAGTACTGTAATCTGTGATGAAGGGTTTAGCATGCAAGTCTGATTGATCTATTCTGGTGCAATCTTTTACCGTCATAATAACTTAAGTTCGCAAGTTCAGCAGTCTTTACCTCGAGGATATGGGACCTGCCCAACAAGCTACTGGAAGCCAAGTCATAAAACCAATATATGTCATTTTCATGACAACTGAGCAGGTGAATGACAGCTGCCTTTGTAAGACTGCATTCAGTGGAGCAATATCTCACAAAACTGAAAATGGTAAACAGCTATTGCTAGAAAACCAAGTAAAGCTGTTAAAACATAAGTACTCCTATGATTATATATACATAATATGTATATATAATCTCTAAAATATCACATCATTAGATGTTTTAATAACAAGGCAATGTTAGTTCAGACAGTAAAATGTCATGCGGTGCAACTCTTCAAAACATTTTATGATATTTATAAATAGATAAATCAACGCTATCTCACGACCAATTCGTACTTATTTTACGAGGTGGCTTATTCGTACGAATTTGTACGACCTCACTCGTACGATTTTATACGACCCCAGTGACTGTTAGGTTTAGGGGCGGGGTTAGGTGTAGGTCATTCGTACAAACTCATACGAATTGTGCAAATCGTAAAATACGTAGGATTTGGCAACAATCGTATGAATTTGTACGAGTGTGGTCGTACGAATTCGTACGAATAAGCCACCTTGTGAAAAATGTATGAATTGCCGTGAGATCGGGTTGGATAAATATATAAAATACTGATTAAGATGTGTGCACATATACTCAGGGTGTAAGGAAAACTCTTCATCCTACAGCACAAACAGTGCCAGAGATTCTTGATGAATTAACCAAAGGTCACATTCCATGGTCCTATCTGAGATCTAATTCTACCAGCAGAAATACAATGATATGAGCACAATGATATCATATGGGACTTCCTGAAAGTCACCTCATCTGCTAAAGTTCTCAGCTCTGTGAATACCCTCACATCATAATAAACCGTGACATGCAGTAATCGTGAGAATCAGCCTATAGCAATCCTTCTCTATTGTCATCAGCCTGAAAGTTTGGGACAACACGCTTTCACAAGCACTAGAGTACAATTGATTGGTACAAAAGGTTGGTGTAAAGATTACATTAAAAACATTCCTGGTTATTACTTGAGTAAACAGAGTTTTGGTGGTCATGAGTATAAATGGTTAACTGAAATCGCTTTTCCTTTCTTGTACTAGACTGCTGTTTTGTTCTGGCAAGACCCTTACTGGCAGGGAATTGGCAATCAAATCAGAATATTTCAATTAAAGTCTTCAGCAGAAGGAAACAAAAGTTCAAGAACCACACGCGCTATACATCATAGCACCGATGAAAGTCTTTGCTTCACTGCATAACTCTTTCAGACATAAAAGCACCCTTTGTTTTGCCATTGACTGCTTGAACTTAAATCAACTTAAGGAAATGAAAGTAGACTCGAGAGAATACATTAGCCTTCATCCTCTCTGCCAGCATGTACCTTTGTCTATGCAGATCAAATTTAGCACTTTGTAACTTCTCCAAGTACAATGAACCTGTCAAAAACAACCAATCTCTTCATCTGTACCCACGTTGCTCATTGTTTGTGAACACCACTGGCTGAAGATCTGGAGAACACATCGGGGATCTGCCCAGAGCCCGAGGCCGTGTTAGTCAATAAAGTATATGCACTTTGCGGGAAGAGATTAATATGTTTTTCCATTTGAACTAACCATGGAGCAGCTTTTGTCGTGGTGCTGCATGAACAAGCCCAAGTCCTTACAAGCTTCAATCCTCTAGTTCGGACTCAGTTACCCAGACACACACGGTGGGATATTCATCTCCATCACATGACAGACCCCTCAAACCCTTTTCCAGCATAGTTTAGATCAGGTAGATGAGTGTTTCAGATCCTGCATACCGGTGCTGTTACTCAACAGCTTCAGGTGTGCTTTTTCCCTTTATTTTGAGCCAAGTCTGGAAGTGTTGGCCAATGATCTTGCTTCATGCACGTCTATTATGTTTATTATCTGCCCTAGTGGTAAACATGGTATCAATTCAAAGTTTTAAGCTTCTAGATATTTATATTTTGCAGTTAATTTTATGCCTTAATACACTGGACCCACAATTTTAAGAAATTGCATTAGTTATTTATCACTTTATTACGTTTGGCTGAACATAGGAGTGTATTTGAAAGTCCCAAATATATATATATATATATATATATATATATATATATATATATATATATATATATATATATATATATATATATATATATATATATATATAAAACTATGTATTAAATAGTAATATTATTTTAAATATTAATTTGTATTTCTTATTTTAAATGTGTAAAAGTAAAACTTTTTTTACATTTCTTTTTCTCTAACAGTTTTTCTATACATCTATTCTTGTGAATATTCTTTTTAATTGTAATCATTTAATGTTTTTTTTTCAGAGTGTGTCCTCAACGTAAATTTACATATTGTTACCTCACGTCTGAACATACCTATTTTCTTACAGTACAGTATGGAAAATAATAAGTCCAGAAAGAGTAGGATGTGGCACTGTTGATTTCAGGTCACATGACATTTCCAATATGGCAACATCCTCCCCCAGGAAGTGACATCATTTCTGTATAAAAACACAACGATCTAAATATAAATAAAACTTGCACAGTTAAATTAATTGCATGTTAACCACATTAAATATAATTTAAGAAACATAAAATATTTTAAAATTATTAAATAAATCTGATAATATAGTTTTAATCTTTACATGCATATTATAATCTAAATATAATATATTTTAAATTGCATCAGTACTTTAATCTGTTATATATATATATATATATATATATATATATATATATATATATATATATATATATATATATATATATATATATATATATATATATATATCAGTAATGTACTGCAATTTGTAAGTAATCAGCTCTGAATAGGAAGTATGTATAAGTATCTTGCAAATGTATTAATTTAAAAGCTAATTCACCAATGCAGAATGAAAGTGTCCTGGTTTCAACTCTGTCCTCATTAACTTATTTACACTTCCACTATTTCACCATTTCTAGAGAGACACTGATTGCAACAAACAAAAGAGAGTGATAAGCACTTAATGTGCCGGAAAAGTTCAATGGTTGTGTTTTTAGAGCCAAAAGCATTTATCAGAAACTACAGTTACTTAATGTGTCACTAGATTTCACATCCTTCCAAACCTTCACTCTAAAGTTGTACCTTTATTTTAAGAGTATAATGATCCTAAAATTTAAGATTGACTGAGTAGAGATTAAAGTTTAACATTAAACTTCCATATACATAGTGCCGTGAAAAGGTTTTTGCCCCCTTCCTTTTTAAATTTTTGCATTATTTGTCATACTTAATAGATTCAGATGCTTAATAGATGAATGCTTGAATCTGACTGGCTGACAAATATTCTGAGGTGTGCAATTATTTTCAGGGAAACGCACGCTGAAGATAGTTCCAGGCACAGAAAGGTGTTGTCAGCACTGCCCTGACGATTTTATCAGTCAGCCTGTGTAGCAACTTAAAGGCTACACATGACATTTCTCTCTAGTGAGGTGATAACAGTGCTGTTTAGAGACGCACAGAAGTAGCCTTATTCGCACAGGCTCTTTCTCTTTCTTTCTATCTCTGCGTGTCTCTGTCTCTCTCGCTCTCTTTCTAATAACTTAATTAATAACTGCATTAGAACGCTATCAACAGCTCAAGCCTTCATTACCAGCTTTAAAATAACGTTTTGGAACAAAAAAAAAGGGTGCTTGATGAGATGTGGAAGAAATGATCCTACTTTCAATAGCAATTTAAGTACAAAAACCAGACGAATCCCTTTAAATATATCATCTGAACGATAACTTGGGGTGTGATAACTGTTATATAAGTGGAATAATTGACTCTAGGCCGTTTTATTATTATTTACATTTATTGCATTATTTACAATTATTACAAAAATAATGCACACCGAGGTGTCATGTTATGGCCTATCATCAATTATTCCTTACTTATTGAAGGTTTATAGTTTTTGTCAGTTAACTATGTGGAAGTAAGAGACATTTGCACCAGGTGACATGATGGATGCTGGAGTATAGCCATTCGGTCCAAAGCAAACAGGATGTCAACCGCCACTGCTCTAGTAGTTTTCCAGACTTGTTTGTTTACACTGGAATATGAGGACTACTATTGAATGGGCTACCTGAATTAGATAAAAATCATGTTAGCAAGGGAAACCCCAAACTTAGCAAAAGCAATGTTTTTTTTTACAGGAACAATTTACCAATTTAATTTACAATTTAATGATCCTTTGCCAAAAGGGTGTGGGCTGAAAAGAACACAGTTAGAGAGAACAGCCTTTTGTTTTTGTTTTTTTCTGTATTGATTTTCATCACTGAAAGGTTGGGGGCTGTTAGCATGTTGCTTAATGAGCTCTGAAGTAGTCAAACAAGCAAACTCTCATCTAGGGTTCCCCCAAAGTGGAATTCTCAAGTTAAATTTAGTCTTTAATTACACCTCGTTCTTTCTGACCACACTATCAGCTCACACAGAGTTTTTCTTCTCTTTCCTTCCATGCTACAGCGTTGAAATGGTTCTGCTGAGGCTATTTTAGGCCTCTGCTGCCTCCTTTCCACCTTGCTCCACAAACACCAACTCTGGGATCCCGATGAGAGGTTAATTGTCTCATTTCTGCAGTCTAAATGTAAGTGTGCACTTTAAATCCATCAGTATATCATTACTGACATTAGTACATAAGGAAAACTAAGCTAAGTACACTGTACAGCCTTTACTGCACTCGCTGACACTGTGAACCCTGCAGGCTGAATTCCAAGCTCAGTGACATCAAACCTTTGTCTTTTCATGGAAAAACAGTGTGTGAAACCAAATACGAGGCTATCGGACCACACACTTCCCGCGGTATGAATGCGACCTGGATTAAGCGAGTGTGTGGGTGGAGTGTCCCAGGGAGTTCAAAGGAAGCTCCGGTCATGAACACACAATAATGAGAGCAGCGCTTACCCTGCGCACTTGATTGATGGTGTAATGAGAATTTGAAAACAGATGTGTGAGAGATCACTGCTCTTCGCTATCCCAATATTAGCACAAACAACGTGGAGACAAAAGGCAAAGGGCGTGGTCACAAGAAGCCTGACTTTTCATCAGGAGATTTTGAGGAATTTGAACTTCTTCTTGACTTGCAATAACTTATTATCTAGGTTTGAAAAAGGTTTCATAGTTGCCGATTTGTTCTCAACTGGCGCATGTCTTTGAATGTGTTCCAAAGGATATGCTAATGCTAAGTCATTTAACCTAGTAATGCCAGGCAGCTATTTTGTTATGCAAGAACATTTAACGGTGAAAAATATTAAGAACTTATACATTTTCAATCATATATTCAAAAATCTGCCCCAGAAGATGTGTCATAAATTATGTATCATACCATCAAATAATGCAAAGAAAGTGTATATTCAGGTTGGTCCAGCCAGTTGTCTCTTTTTATATGCCTAAAACACAAAGCATTTTAGAATTTTACGAGTTGCATCTTTTATGATACTTTTAAGTACACTTGTGCTACTTTGATGAAGATAAATGTTTTACAGCAGTTATTTGATTTAATGTTACTTTTCTTGAATTTTGACAATATGACATAAACACAATGGGCCCTATCTTGCACCCAGCGCAATTGACTTTGTACACCGACGCATGTGTCATTTCTATTTTGCACCCGCGCAAAGCGCGCTTTTCCCTCCACAGAAGCACGTCGCTAAACTAGTGAATGAACTTGCGCTCCCTGGGCGGTTCAGCGCAAAAAAGGAGGCGTGTTCCGGCGCAAACAATCCCTGATGCTATTTTGCTGTTCCATTAAACAATTGCGCCACTGACCAGAAAAAACCTAGTCTAAAGTCAGTGGCGTGTTGCGCGTTGTTTATTATGCTATTTTAAAGGCGCATGCTTGACCATAATGTATAGCGTGCACAACGCGCATACACTTTGCTCATGTAATCTACACAGATGCAACAGTTATTTTTGCGAATCATAAATTGTTACACTAAAAAAAATATTAACACATGAGATGACGGAAATCATTGTGGTGTATTTTGGGTGGGTTTCTCCCATCCCCATACAACACAACTTCTCTGTCTTTCACTGCTCTTACAAGAACATCAGTCTCCTCGGCTGTGAACCGCTCCTGGCGTGCGCCTGGTAAATACGCCATAATAATAGCAATCCATAATGGAACTTGCGCACCTGCTTTTAAAGGGAATGTTGGATGACGCTCTGATTGGTTTATTTCACGTTACGCCCAAACCACACCTATGAATAATGAAGCTACTTCAGACCAACCCATTTTAGATTTGCGCCGGGCGCAAGAGCCATTTATCCCGCCGGGAAAATAGCAACAGCGCCGAGACCCGCCCACAAACTTACTTGACACTTGCGTTTCAGATCGTTTAAATAGGGCCCAATGTCTGTTTACACTAAGTATAAATTGGCAGAGGCTATTTACATTAACTCCACCCACCCATGTGTGATTGGGCTAGACAAAATTACAAAACACAATAGTATAAATAATAACAGTTCATACCAAAGTCATTTTTGACATGATTGACCTGAATTGATCTGTCTTTTGCTGAACTTTTTTTATCTCCCTTTTCAAATTTAATTTCAAACCAGAAAAGCATTTATTTTCAATAATAATGAAGTAAATAATCGAAAAGTTGAAAATAAAGTATCAGGTAGGGTTAGGGTAGGTGTAGGGAGGGCTTATATTGTCCCAATAAGGTGGCTTCCATTTAATAATTTGAATTAAAATTATAATTTACACTCAATAGTTATAACTGCATACTGTTTTATAATGTACTACAATGCTGAGGTGCAGATAATAGACACTATTTGCATCAACGGTTAGTAAGTTCACCCGAAATGAACTGTTTTTTTTTTATTGAATTAATGTTGAATAGGTGTTACCATTTGCAACATATTTTATTTTACCTGACAAAAATAAACAAGCACTTTTATTACAGTATACTTGTGTATGGCATAATGAAATTAAACACACTCAAATGTGCTTAATTACATTATCTAGTCACCAAGTATGTGTGACCATATTCGGTTTGTGTAAAAGCTTGCAGGTTTTGTGGGCAGGTGGTTAAAATGGCTCTGCTGTGTCTTAACAAGTTAATGGAAAATCACATCCGCTTGTAAAAAAAAAGGAAGCACATGCCTCGGGCTGCCTTCTTATGAAGGCTAAAAATACCTTTCAGCACGCCCAATTAACCGAAACGTGCTGTAAAAATGAACTTCAATTGAAAAGATTACACGGTCATTTCACACTAAATACTGTTGAAGGGTTAAAGTGGGTGTGTCCCGTTCAGACTGACATAGGAATATAATTAATCAGATAATATGGATATTCAAAAGTACGTATTTTCATTTTAATGGACTGAATGGACTGAAATGAATGGGCAAAAGGGACTGAAGCAAGTTTGTTGTAGTCTTATTTAAGCAAAATGTCTCCAGAGCTCTTAAACTTGATGGCGAACTCTGCAAGCTAAACATTACGGTCTGAAGGGACTTTCAACAATGGAATTATAAACACACAGTCCTCAGGTTTTTTCTGCAGAGATGGCAGGAGCATGTCCACATCAGCAGCTCAGCAGAGTTAAACATTTCCACCAAAACCATGTAAGGAGATTTAGTGTAATTCAGGATCCTAGCTTGATCAGAGA
The DNA here is from genome assembly GCF_003368295.1 of Carassius auratus. NCBI lineage: Eukaryota > Metazoa > Chordata > Actinopteri > Cypriniformes > Cyprinidae > Carassius > Carassius auratus. The sequence continues at coordinate 10,877,333 of NC_039267.1, read as the reverse complement.
CACTGTAAAGAAGGAGATGGACCACTTGTAGAAAAAACGAATGGGAAAATCACAACAAATATAGCAGTAGTAAGAATGGAAGCCCTGCCTTGTTTACTTTAGAACACACACAAGCTTTACAGTGGCTCTAACTGCTAGCCTGAAAAAAAAATACATTATCTTAGTATGATTTGAGCTACATTTCTAATGATATTATAATATTAATGATATTTTTAAGACTTAAAATAGAAAAGAGCTGCACTTATAGGTCACTTGCCTTCCAAAATGACAGATGAGGTAAGTGATTTGCCTTAAAGGGACTGGTACGTTGCCAGCTTTCTGTACTGATGTTCAGTTTTAAAGTATGTTTCTTCCCTGATTTATAATACATCACCTTTGAAACACAAATGTTCCTCAGAGCTGTTGCCAAATATCTGTGTATTTCTTTGCAGATGTCTCTGGTCAGATGCCATCCAGCAGGGGTAGGCTGGGCGAATCTGTGATAGATTGGTTTTCAAGCCGACAGTTGTTCGTTTATCATACTGTGGAGAAAAGGGAGGGTTCAGTTGCTATGGCATCATCACACTGTACGTGTTTAAAGGCGGACACTTACTTTGCATTTTCATTCTCATGAGTAGCCCAGAGGAAGTATGTACAGTGACCAATGTGGATTCAAAAGCTGAGCCACTGCAATGCCAGCAAGTCCTCTGAAGCATCTGTGGTCTGTTAAGAAGACACTGAGCACTGTGGTGACACTGGATTTGTTTCCATGACAGACATAACAAGACGGGCATTCAATTGTGATTCATTTCTTTTAGGTGTTCTGTTACACTGGATCTGGACTCCATTTGGTTAACATTTCTAGGAATAATGTGGTTTTGTTATGAACAGATGGTTTGTGAATATATATGTGTACAGTACTTTCTATTATGTGATGAACAAACCATATTATGACATTAATTACAATTATATTCATGACAGCCCTAGTAATTGCTTAACAGTAAAAAATAATATAAATCTAATTTAATTATTAGAAATTATATGAAAACTCAAGACACAATGTCAACTTAATAAAATAGCTTTTATGACAATATTTTTTATGACAATCCTAGCATTTAACACAAATATTCTTTTTAAAAATAGGTTTATATGGCATTATAGTATTGTGCATACAATGTCAGCTAAAAAAGCAAATATTTCCAACCCGATCTCACTGCAATTCTTACATTTTTCACAAGGTGGCTTATTCGTATGAATTCGTACGACCACACTCGTACAAATTCATCCGATTGTTGCCAAATCCTACGTATTTTACGATTTGCACAATTCGTATGAATTTGTACAAATGACCTACACCTAACCCCGCCCCTAAACCTAACCGTCACTGTTGCGTATAAAATCGTACGAGTGAGGTCGTACAAATTCGTACGAATAAGCCACCTCGTAAAATACGTACGAATTGGTCATGAGATAGCGTTGAATATTTCCCATATAAAATTTAAATAATTCTTAAGTATAATGACAAAATAAAAGCATATTGCTTTATCAATGCATCTCATTCATTATGTAAAGGTCTCTTCTCTCACCGATCCTGATAGGGGACTCTCCATGCCTCAGTGCTCATACAGGAAGTCATGTACAGTAGATAACAGAGAAAACAAAGAGGAGGGGGCCAAACTTCTTCCTGATACGGGACGGCAGTAATTAACAGAGACCGGGGAATAGCGTTTGTTTTCCTTGTGCAGCTGAACATGAAATTAAAGCTTTATCTGGAGGTAACAGACCACTGGTCCAGAGGTTCAGACTCAAGTAAATGGACTCACATGAGTGGATCTAAAAAAAAATTACTCTATAGAATGTTAATTTTACAGTTTGCATGCAGTGGAGTAATTTTAAACCATAATACGCTTATTTTACCAAGCCATTTTCTGTTTAAACTCCGACGTCTCTCATTTTCACTCATTATGTTCCTGTAATTGCAGCTTTTGCTGCATAGTATCCCTCTATTGATGCCTCTATCGCTCTGTCAGCACCAAAGAGGGAGTCCCGAGGAGCTGTAAGGCTATATAAAGCCCTCTGCTGCAAAACTTCACCAGTTTTTGCCCATAGCCTTCCCACAGTCAAGCTGCCAAGCCGACACACATTTTCCTGGCCGGAGTTCAGGAAAGTGCTGCTCCGAGCTGAAGCATGGAAACTTCAGACTGCCTTTGCCTGGATACAATAAAAACACACAAACAGAGGGTCTGGTGATTCAGAGTGATGCAGACAGGACCTTCTTTATCAGGAAGGGGCTCACCCAGTGGATACTTCCCTTATCAGACCTCTGTTCTCATTAGCACCAGATACAAACACATCGTCTGATATGTGACGAGCCTTAACTGTTCTTCAAGTTCAATTTTTACATCCATCATTTCTAATGCAAACATACTACACACCACAAGGGAAAATGTGTTTCATTTTGTATCCCTCATTTAAGTTCAGTGAGTCATACTCGCCTCATAATGCAACATTCCTGTCTCTTTTACACATGATACAGAGGGCTCTGCTCAAATATATGCTGCCATTTCACTTCAAGGTTGTACTGTATTTCGGATGACATAGATTAAAGGAACTTGCCCTGGACCAAAATTGCACCATAAATAGGAACCCTGAGGTTTATTTAAATTAAGGCACTGCAAAGTGTGCAACTTAATTCTAGATGAATAATAAAAGTGTCATTATTGATACAGTTAGTACAAAATACAAAATCAAACTAGGTCAAGGGAACCTGAGGGATCAGTTGAGAAACTGATAATATTTTTTTATTATTTTATTATATTTTAGAAAATGTACTTCTTAGGGTTGTCTATAAATACATCAAAAGCATTTACCAAATTTGACATTATTATTACTGTTTTGATCTGTTATCTTAAGCAATCACAAGATAATTTTTAATAGTAATAAATAAAAAACTTTTATTTTAACAGTTATAAAGCACGGTGCATTTCAGTAACTCTTATCAGCAATAAACTCCTTAACATTTTTATTTACACACCTCTTCCATCTACAATTGACCCTCTAACACTTGCATTCTCTATTCTACTTCAGTCTTGTTTTTTTTTTTTTTATTATATATGAAAAACTTTAATTCAAACACAACTGGGTTATTTTATACTGTTATAAAAAATATATATAGTATATAAAAAAGCCTTGCTATGTATATAGTGTAGACTAACCGGTACCAGTCACAACACTCAAATATTATTGCTCTTTTTTATTTTATTTTATTGCTTCTATTGTCCTCATTTGTAAGTCGTCTTGGATAAAAGTGTCTGCTAAATTATTCCATAACCCAGTTTTTTTTTACCTTTGTTGAACTGATCTGACCTGATATTCTTTCAGAATAAATCACTTTCCAGGCAGAGTTTTGTACCAAACTTTTAGATCCTGTGGAAAAATGAATGGATGTGACCGAAAATGTAGCAATACAAACCCGTGCAGATCTCCAAATTTCAAACTGTGGCAGAGAGGGAACTCCCTGACTGAGTGTTTACACCCAGGCCCATCCAGGAACCCAGCGTGAGGAACATTCTGTCAGCACACCCCGCAGCCTCCCGCCACACGAATACAGTTCCAGTTCCCACAGCGTTACCATGACAGCAAACAGCCCATTACATAATGCTGCGGTGACCCACTCTTTCCTGCAACGGACTCCAGGCAGGATGTGTTGGGAGTTGTGATGAAGGTAAGCTCTCTGTGAGATTCCCTGATCCACCATGTGCAGAAATGAACCTTTGAAAAAGGTTTTAAGATCACGAGATTCTGGGAAAAGAACAGGTAGGGGTAAAATAAGTGGGGAAATAATGTCGTTAAAGTGATAATTCAAATGTCATTCCCATAAAATGTAAATCAGTGGGGTCCAAAACTTTGTGCTTGAGGAAAGCGGAGACCTGTGGTCTGGTTCTAATCAGTTTCTCTCAAACAACTTTGTTCCTTGCAGAAGCACATGTGTTTGACATTAAAATTGGGAGACGATAAAGCGATACAGTTGACGGCAGACATCAGGAACAAAAGGAGGAACAGATGTAAGGTAGGAACACAGAGCGACGTCAGCTGGCTAAAATTATCCGAGGACATCCCTGCTCGCCACGTGGGTCGGCTGTGTGGGGAACACCTCCTGCCAGTGGCAGCCCATACAAATGGGACAGAGAGCATAAATCTTCCCCCTGAGGCCTTAGACACACCCTCATCCTCTGGCTCGCATTGTCCTCCAGCTCACAGCAGCTTGAGGAAACGACTGCAACTCTTTTTGGACAGGAGATGTGAAAAAGATTCGCGAGCTTCCGACTATTGACGCAGCTCATCTTTGCTTCTCACACAATGTGTTTATCAGGTAAAACAGCAGATGGGAAGATGGTTGAGGGATGTTTCAATGAAGCATAGCAGATGTAAGCGGCGTCATTAATCTTCTTTAACTTGATGTTGATGGAAGGCATCTACCTGAATGTGAAAAGACCAAAGATTATATTATAAAATGTAAAATACATGTACATGTATCATAGATTATTCAAATCACCAAAAAAAAAAAAAAAAAAAAAAAAAAAAAACCTCTTTGTTTTTGATTCACTATTGTAACTGAAAGGTAGGGATCCCATTCCTAAAGCTGCCATATTTGTATTATGTATTACAAGTTCCCACATTTATTTTCCTATGAGTGGTCATACAAATCAAAAGCATTAGATAGAAAGTCCAATCTGTCATCATTTACTCACCGTTATGCCACATTTGTAAAACTTTGTAAACCAAATCACATTAGGAACAATTTGCTTCTATTGTATGGACAAGATATTTCTCAACAAAACATGTTCAACAAAAGAAAGAAACTCATGTAGGTTGGGAACAGCTTGAGGTTGAGTAAATGATGTTTTTGTAAACTATCTGTTTACGACGGTGCCATAGTCTTTAGATTACATCATGACTGTGTGAATGTGCAATGTGGTTGGTAACAATCTAGTTGTCAACAAATGCATGTTTTTGTATTTTGTTCATAGCCATGGGATGTTCAAACTTCAGAAGCAACACTGATGAAACAGTGCGGAATGAAATCCCAAAATCCAACCCATATGTCGGCCACAGGCTAAGTATTCAATGAATTCGATTCCAGACCACTTTTTATGTGTAATAATTTTTAAAAAATGACGTAATTTACAGCATTATCCAATCACAGTTCTGTGCCTGAAATTTATGAGTGAGCTAAGAATAAATTAGTTTCAAGAATAAAGTCATGTTTCGAGAATGAAGCCTTAGGCCTATTAAGCCTTAATCTCTAACTGATTAATCTCTACTAACTAACTGCATTTAGCATTTTAGAATTGTATACATATTTTTGTGTAACTCAAAAAAAAATTTGTGACTTTGTGCTTGCAAGAAAAAGGTTGGGTATTGACTCAAATTTTACAAATCAATTCGACAGTAAAGTGCAGATTTCAGTAAGCTGCTCTTTTTCTTTTAACATACTGTAAGTCTACCTTCTGATGTCAATTCATGTTTATTTCGTTCTGCAACTGGTTAAAGTGGAGAAGATGATCAGTTTATGTGCACTTCCCACTACCCACTGCCACTTCTCTTGAACTGAGGTGCTACAGCAACCTGTTACTATACAAAACAGCACCAAAACGGCATTTAGTTTTTTTACATTTTGTTTGGGGGTGTTAAAGGTGGTAAAATCCACACACTCATTGTTTAATAAATAATAAATAAACAGTCTCTCCACACGAGCAGTTCCAGACTATGACGACATATTTAGTGAAAGTCCCGCCAATTTGTGATGCTCTCTGCCCTATTAGCATATACACAGCCCTGAGTGAGAAGCACCGGTCCGCCATTACTGTTTTCTTGCAGTTGCTGCAGAAGATACAACATCATCGCCAAAGAGCCATTAAAAGAGTCATGTGTGGGGATGCACCAACAAACATAGGAGTCTCCATAGACCGCTGAGGACACAGTGGTTACATTTAATTTTCGAAGGTAATGTCCCGGGGAAAAAACTAATAGTCCTATACATTTGTGCTAACAATTTACACTGGACTGCCTCACAAATAAGAGTCAGTTCAGCCCTGTTCTTCTAAAAGAGGGATTGATACCAATGATTCATGCTCAAACATCCAGACTCCAGACAAAGTAAGCATCACACATCATATTTAGTTTTTTTGGCTCTCTGTAATGCTATATTGCTAAAGCTACCATTGTCTCTGCCTGTTTTCAATAATGCTGCCTTGACGTGCTACCAGAATGATTGTGAATAGGAATGTGGTAGATAAAAAATGCATTTAGAAGCAATGTGAGATCAGTAACACAGTCACCACCAGTTAAACCATAACACCAGTATGCCGCAAGCATGAACTCTTGAAACTCTGCACTCTTCTGAGAAGGAAGGTGGGAGCACCAGCGCATTTCCACTTAAAGGGGACAAACACAAAAATAGAGTGTTTTGGCTCATACCCTACAAGTGGAAATTTCAAGAAGCTATAAAAAAATTATCTGTGGGGTATTTTGATATAAAACTTTGATTACACACTCTGGGGACATCAGAGGACGATTTAAAATATTGTATCAATGCTTTGTATTTATACCTTTAAATAATGGCGCAAATACCAGTGAATTGATGAGCACAAATGTTAAAATGTTTCACTTTAATACTTTCCTTCTATAAATTTTGTGTCTGAAAGGGAAATTCCTAAATGCATATTCAAATGCATATTCATATTTAATAACAAAAAAATAACTGTAACACACTCACTTTTTAAACACACAGTCAATGGTTTTTCCATTGTAGACAAATGTAAAAAAGATACTGGTGCTCTGCATAGCAGGATTATTTGCATTAAATATGAATATTAGAAGACTGTACCTGAGGAGAGTAGGAGCAGCCTGTACAGAAAAACACAGTGAGTCTCTTTAACTGCTTTAAACATGAAACTACTGCCCAAGCATGGCACATTGTTCTAGAAAAGCTAGCTACAGCTTTTACACAAACATGATCATATTACGGCTTACATACACCTTTTAAATTATTTTTATTTACTTTTCTCTCTCTCTCTCTCTTTTTTAACAAAAAAGGCTCAAATTATTTCAAATTATTTAATTTTTAATGTATTTATTTTATTTATGACCGACATACAGTATTTCTCTTGTCAGCTGACTGTTTATTTAAGAGGGCCAGAATCTGGAGGAATTTCGGAAATGCATGACATGAAAACAACAGGGCACACACCAGCTGGACACACTCACATGAATCAGAGGTTGTTTTCAACATCATCTGGAAGATATTTAAAAAAGTTTTATCAGGGCGTGTCGCTATCTTTTCAGCCTCCCAGATTTTCTCACTCATTCTGTTTCTCTTATACAACACACATAAATTCTTCCCAAGCAGATGAGCTGTGAACCGAACACAGAGGTGTGTCTGAAGCAGCTAACCGCAACCATTATACAGTGGAAGCAGTGCTGAGGGACACTTGGGAATTCACAAATATGTCATTCCTCCCCTGTCTCCTTGGAGTTCATTGTGAGTTGCTAAATTTATTGCATGGAAAGACCCAAAATGTTTGGCAGAAAATGGGGTCTTGGCCATTGATATGTCGGTTTGAAAGATAACCAGCTTTGACTGAACTCTGGAGGCCAAGAAGATGGAGAATCTTGGGTTATGTAAGAGAGAAACCTAAAGTTTAAAGGAATAGTTCATGCAAAAATTAAAACTCTAGCATAATTAATTAATGCTCGAGTCGTTCCAAACCTTTATGACTTGCTTTCTTAGAACACAAAAGATAATTTTTCAGTTTTTCTCCATACAATGATGCCAATTAGGACCAACATTGTTTTGAACCCTACTGGCATCCATCATGGGGACAATTAAAACATTCTTGTGTTTTACAAAAGCAAAAAGTAACTAAATACTATTTGAAGCCAATTAAATTTCTATTTTTATATATACATAGTCTCAAAACCAAATGCAAAAGTTTTATTTGATTCTTAGTATTTCATGCAAGGATTTTTTGAATGCTTTTTAACACTTTTATCCGGCAAAACCACATTTAATTAATCAAAAGTTACTGTAGACATCTAACGTTACACAATTTCTATTTAAAATAAAAGCTGATCTTTATATTCATATGTTCAACTTGATATTCATCAAGTATAATGGTCTCCACAAAAATACTGAACAACACAACTGTTTTCAACTTTGATAATAAAATAATAATGTTTATTGAGCAGCAAATCAGCATATTAGACTGATTTCAGAAAGATCATGTGACAGTGAAGACTGGGGCAATGGTGTTGACAATTCAGCTTTGCCATCACAGGAATAAAATACACTTTAAATATATAAAAAAAGATAATTATATTGTTTTAAATTGTAACAATACTGCACAAAATTAGAGTTTTATTGCATTTTTATCAAGTAAATGTAGCGTATAGGGTGCATTAAAAGACTTTCAAAAAAACTTTAAAATCTAACCATTTGAGCAGTAGTAGTAACGGTGTAGGAAAGAATCTCATTTAAAAAGCCCTGCCCTTTCACACCCCTCAGTCCACAGATGCCCACAGGGCGTATAACCTACGTGAGGGCAGGCACACAGATATAAGTGAGAGCTCAATGACTGTGTCCTCCCTAAAGCAAAGACGGAGGGGAGAGGAATTTTCCAGAAGTGGTGTGAAAGGCCCATGTGTGTCTTCAGTTTAGACTGCATCAACTAAAGAGAGAAACATACAGAAAGAAGGAAGGAGGGAAGAAGAGAGAAAAAGAGCAAGATTAGCTAAAGAAATTGGGTAAAGCATAGCTTGCTCAATATATTGCCATTAGAGAGCAATGCTGTGTGGGAGAGAGGCGAGGTGGGGATTCTCCTCAGATGCTGAAAACACGACCAAGAAGTCATTTAAAGTCGTCAGTTTTCCATATACAATTCATAGATGTTTAAAAGAAAGTCTACAAATGTGTATTTTATGAGGTCAGAGTGGGCTTCACAATGTATTTTCGATTGTTATATGAATCAAAAAAGTTGAGATTTGAAATCTGCAGTATTTGCTCACGGGGCATTTTAGCCAACCATTTGTTTGGACCTCCAAAAATACAAATGTGATATCATATAAATAAACCTCAAATTACAGTAGTTTTCTCTCAAGATTACACCATTTAGCCACTGCAAGAAATGATCTGCTGGTGGATGTAAGCATTTCACCCAGTGCCCGGTGAAGCCACTTCACACAGCTGTTAATCTTTCCACACTGTTGCCGTTTACCAAAGCGTTAGCATGGCAACGGGAATAAACTGCTGCTGTTGCTTGAGGAGGTGTTTAGTATAAACAGTATCCTCTTTATTTCAGTGCTATCAGATTTATGATCTGAAAGCAACTGATGCATCTGGGGCAAAACACTCTATGCTCATTAGAATACAAAACAGAGTCTTTCTTATATGTGTATGAATGCAAATGTTGTGCTTTGATCTGCACAACAACATGGCTGCAAGCTGTTGTGTTGTGATGAAGACTGTGCTAGCATGCCAAAAAATCTTTCAAGAAACTCAAGAGAAGTTGAAGCCTGTTGACAGAAGCAGCAAAGCAGGTTTACTTATCCTCACATTAACTCTAGTACAACAGTCATAAGAAAACATGTCACAAAATAGTGAGCATAAGTGGTAAACATTAAAGGCATGGTTGAAAATAAATCAGCAATAGCACTTCTAATCATGTTAGATAACTAAACACTAAAAAATGTAAACTAATATATATTGAGTAGTTTTAGCTAATAGTTTTTATTTTATTATATAATTGTATAGTTCTGAATTGTATTGGTTGTTTTTATACTAAATGGTTTAAATTTTGTTTACTGCCTTTAGGATCATGCTGGTTTTAACAGAACCGACCCCCCCTCCAAAAAAAAAAAAAAAAACAATTCCAAAAAAAAAAAACAAAGCAAAGCAAAACAACAATAACAACAACAACATAATCAAAAAACACACACAAAGAAAAGCAGAATAAAACAAAATAAAAACATTAAACAAGAGACAAAAAAACAACAATAATAAAAAAAACACTTTACTGCCTTAAACTCAAAATCAACATTTGAACAAAAACAAGCAAACAAACAAAACATTACATACTTTAACTTAAAATCATGCTTGTATTAACAAAAGTAAAAGAAGAAGAAGAAAAATTATTGAACGTTAAAAGGTTGCATTAGCAAAAACAAAATAAAACACACATGTAAACAAATACAAATATATTATTTTTATCAATCAAAATAATGTATAAAAAAATAGAAGGATAAAGAGCTGAATAGAACTTATAGTTTTGGGGTGAAATATGACCCAAACATGTTCTTTGTGTGTTTCACCCAGTTCTTTCAGTTCTTCACATTATCATATATAAACACAGGAGGTTTCTGTGAAGATGCAAAACAGGATAGCAAATATTCCACAAACACTGCATATGATTTGGTTTCACAGCAATTCATGTAAATGTATAAGCCTTTAGCCTAACCTGCCTGATCACCTTACACTCAGTCCCAGCGAGGGTGCAAACTAGAGCCCGACCGATATATCGGCCGGCCGATATTATCGGCCGATATGAGCTAATTGCATTTAAATCGGCATCGGCGTTTATAACGGCCGATGAAACATGAGAAACAGTCTCATATTCTTCACTCATGTTATGAGTGTTGCATAGTTTGCCCACCAGAGGGCGGTCTGCAGCTCCAGAGTTGCAACAGCGCCAGAAATCCACAAAGAAGAAAGCGATCAGCCAAGCCACCCAGGTGAGTCTGTCGTTCGTCATGTGAAATGATTGTAGATTTAGTTCATACACTGTATATAAAAACGGTGTGGTAGTTCTAGTTAACGGTCCTATCATTATCACTTCTAAATATTCTGTAACATCACTTACAGCAGCTAATGCATTGATATATTAGATTAGCCACAAAGCTAATACCATGTTTATCAGTGGAAGAGCGCGAACGTTAATAAGAGGTCGAACTATAAAGTTAGCGTTTAGTGCTTATTCTATTGCGGTGTGTTTCCCACATAATGACCGCGTAATGGGCCTTTCACACAGGACGCGGTATGCACAGCGCTTGGCCGCTGGGTTTAGCGTTGCCCTTCAGATACAACGCGATTTGCCCTGCTCTGCGCTATGGCGTAGGCGGAGTTTTAAAAACTTTTAGCGGGAGCTCTTTCATAGTCTGTTGTTCCTCTTTTCGGTCAGCAGCAAACATGTATCTGTCCCGTTGTAAGAAGCGAGCGATAGCGCTAGTCCTGCTGATGAGAATTAAGAGAGAAGCAAGGAAGAAGAGGCTACCCTCAGGCCCAGGGAACAATTTGGTGAATTGAGGCTGGTTACGTTACTCTAACGCTAATATAGCTTCCTTTTTAGCAGGCCCCTTAAATGCTTGCTATTAACTTGTTTGAAGGTGGTTCTTCTCAAAATTGACAGCGGTGTGTTCATGGCACTAACGTTAACCATTTTGATTCAGACTGCACAAAGAGAAGAGGAGAAGATATACGGGTCCGTTGTGAATGTGTCTGTGAGAGCAAATATAGTGTAGTTACAGTAACTACAGTAGGTGCGTCAGAAATGATTAAATCAGAGGGGACATGTAAATAAATGTGAGCTGAACAAGCGCTTTTTTCTTTTCTTTTCTTTTTTTTTCTTACATATTGTTTCAAAGCAGCTTTACAGACATAACAGGAAAATGTTGAAATAATATTGTTAAATATAAGGAGGTTAATACCTATTGCTTGACAAATAAAAATATATATATATATTTCTCATTTTTGCCTATGTAGGAGATCCCTGTTTATTATTATTATAATTCTAATGATGACATGAGTAATGATACATGGTGATATTATTAATACACATGCTTATTCTTTCTATGTCTCTCTTTCTGCCCTACAGATGGCTGAAAAAGGTGAATGATGTAGCAGCAAAAGTGTGGGACTACTTCTGCAAATACTTTAACTTTAGTATTATAATTTATTTACAGTACACACACAGACTGTTAAAATCAGCTTCAACTGGAAGAAAGTAAAAGTGTTTAACTAAATGTTTAAAATCAGACTGTTTTTTGATAGTTAAAAAATATATACTTTTGATGTGCAATTGTTTAGTGATTGAGACCGTAATCTAAGGCTTTTTTTTACATAAATCCCTTCTGGAAAATGGTTTATACAGCCCACATACATAGAACAGGCAGATATTTTGCCATTGAATGTTATGTAAGTGCAGCTTATAGGAAATGGGTCTAATATCCAGTTTATTTTCAAAATCAAAATATCGGCTTATAAATCGGCTCTTTTCAAGTTAATATCGGCATCGGCATCGGCCCCCAAAAATCCATATCGGTCGGGCTCTAGTGCAAACACTCCAGATGAAATGATTGCTCCATACATTTCTGCATTTACACCATTACGTCAGTCTCTAAGAACGCCAGAGCCACAGACTTATCGGTACAGCATGTTTGTCAAAACACTAGGGCATGCTGTTACCAATTCATTCCAGGGAATAAATGGTGTTCAGTTTCAGATAACTGGATGAGGAAAATATAAAGATTCTTTATATACAGTACATAGACTTAAATATCACTGAGACCTAGTAAGCCAAGCAATCACAAGAGCAGAAACAATAGGATTTGGTTTATTTTCCGACATATGGTACATGAATGCCTCTAATGTCAGGTTTGTATATAGAAAAGAAATGGGGAATCATGAGTGCTTATTGCCGCTTAATCTTATCCCTCTAATTCACTACAGCTCTCTACACCTCAGGCTTAGTGTTTCAAGGCAAAAGAGGTGCAACTAAGGAACATCCAAACAAGTCTGTGACCGTTCGTATTGTTCACGATATTTGGCTCGAAATCTACAGTGATACAAAGACCGGCATTCCATGAGGTACATTCTTCTAGCAAGCATGGACCAGCTCTCTAGTGAATCAGTCTCAGGGGAAGGGAAATGACTGTGTTGTGTAATGCCAAAACATGCCAAGCATGGCCATGAAATGATGCTAAAGGTTTATACTCTCACAGGCTTGTTAGCAATCAAGCAGAAAGCAGGCCAAATTGATTCAAATACCTTTTGAGGAAAACGGGGCTAACATTATAAAGGTTGTGTAAATGTTACAAACAAATATTACAATTCTATCATCACATACTCATTCTGTGGGAAATGCACTATACAAATAATCACCGGCTCACATATCTCATTCATTAACACAAATCTAAATGTGTGCACACTTTATGGGGGCAGCTGTGGCCTAATGGTTAGAGAGTTAGACTTGAAACGTGAAAGTTGTGGTTCGAGTCTCAAAGCCGGCAGAAGTTGTAGAATGTACAGCACTCTCTTTTACCCTTAATACCCATGGCTGAAGTGCCAAGTACTTTTACACTTTTTTTGTGCACTTGATATTAAAGGTAGGGTATAGGCGATTTCAGAGTGGCTAGCAATAGCAATCTGGTTTGAATGCATAAGATCCCACCCTCCTCGCATAATTACTCTCCAAAGCCACACCTCTTCCAAAACACATGACCTCACACAGGCTAATCAGCTAACCGTTATCGTTATAGTTGTGCTGTGGACTATTTTTAAAACTATTAAACATGCCTTTTTGTATATCTGCTCTGTTTGTATATAAAGAACAACATCAGCAAACATCCTGATTTAACTTATGCTTAACTAATATCTATGAGGGGGACACTTTTTTTAAAGCAAACTTTGAAAATTGCTTTTGCTGGAAAGCAGCTCTGAATATAAATGTTATGACAGATGTGGGTGTGACACGGGTCAAAGTTAAACTCTGTGGACCCGGTACTGTGTATAATGGGTATAATGTACTGTGCAGCATGGGAATGGAGACACGTCACTGTCTTTTGATGTCAAATATCTACTTTCTCTTGATCGGAAAGATGGATGGGTGGAAAAAACGGATGGAGATGTAAAATCTGAAACGTTACAAGAGCCAGATTTTGACCTCTCACATTCTTACCTCAGTACTTCTCCTTCACAGAGAGGTGATGCTCAGTGACATCAGCACCATTCAGAAAAAGGAATCCACTTACAAAAGATCCTAGAATGAGAGAAGGTCAAGCATTTTGGCTTAAGCTTCCCACCTTTCCAATTCCTCCTTATTTAAACCACATTAAATTAGACTAAACCCTTTCACTGCAAAAAAATAATAGTAAAAAGAAGCTCTTTTTTATATTTATGCCTATACAAGGTAATCACACATTCCTGCTGGAGACGTTTATTAGCCCTTCAATATTTTCTCCAATAGCTTACTAAATCCAGAGCACAGCCTTTAAGACTTCGTATCTCTCTATAGTGAAAGCGTATTAAGTGAGGAGTTTAACACTTATTTATGTGAAGGTTAAGTGCTTCAGTCAACGTGCATCATAAGTACCAACATGAAATCCTAGAAAACACATGTTTATACAGACAACAAAGAGCTACTATCCAGGCCACTCAACTAAATAATGTATACACAAGTTAAAATATTATTGTCATTATTTTAATAAAGGATCCAATCAAAAAAAAAAGAAGAAGAGTTTTACAGCCTTATGTACCTTATTGTGTGTTGCAAGTTGGTGAAACAATAGGATAAGTCCTCTTCTAGGTGGATTGGGAATGTATAAAAGACAAGAAAATAGTATTACCCAGAATGCATCGCATAACTTGGTATGTACTTTGTTATGCAATGCAACTGGCTTTTCGGAGATTGTACAGTACGATACAGTGAAAGAGCAAGAAACTCACTTACATGCTGATTTTCTGGACTCTTGTCCCCAAGCAAGGAAAGCTCTAGAATGGATGGTTAAAACAAATGCAAAACAACACTGTAACTCATCACTGTAAGTATGTTTAAAAAAAAAAAAGTGTGGTAGAACTAAACAATTAAGTTGTGTGAGGAGAATCAAACAATAGAGGATCAACTGAATGAGTTAACCAGCTGGTTTTGGCATTCATCTCAAAACCTTATGTCATATTCACTTTTCTTGGTCAAACTAGGTGTGTGTGTGAGAGGTGCTGAGCACTGATGGATTTTTGTTTGCCTCTGCTTTGTACGTTTTTCCAAGGTGAAGTAGGGGAAATGAGACAGTGTACAAAGGCAGGAAACTAAGGCAGTTGCTAGGCTATGCAAACTGAACCTGGAGAGCCCATGGTTAATGGGGCCCATGAAATCTGTGTCAAACACTGTTGAATAAACATCAGGACCAGCAGTAACACAATGCAGCAAGAATGTATTGAAATAATCGTTATCATCATTCATTATTCTCTAGATTCTCTGCATTCTTGACTTAAGCAGTGAAGTCCACTTATGCACTTAAATAGTTTAAAGATTTGTTTGAACAGAACACCTTAAAAGGTCTCGCGTGGATAAAACATAATCAATTTGGGAGCGACTATCACTGCTATTCTAAACACAGTTGCCCAAAAAAGTATTTAAGACACACGCCAGGTTTAAAATGGCAAAGAAATATCAAACTTAATAACTTCTGCAATGAAAAAAACAAATTAAGACGTTTACTCAGGAACTTCTGAGCCATTTCAGTGAGTAATATAAAACAAGTAGCTAAAACTGAGTGACTTACATTACTAGACGCAATATTGCTAGTTTCTTTGTTAATTTATGCTCCACTAAGGAAATTAATTCAAATTTCAAACACAATCAACTGCTGGATCTCTAAACATTTAACAATGTGCTTCATTTCTGAACAAATCAGAGTCATTTTGAACAAATCGGATCATTCTGGGTCAATGACTCAAAAGTACATATTTATCTGAATGAAACTTTATTAACTTTCCAAAATAAGTAATTAATTAAAGAAGTCACATTTTGAGTTCTATTAATTTGCATATTGTAACATGTTGACATGACCACAACGGTGGCAACTCATGAATATTCATGCTTTATTCATATTGTGAGTATTCTGCGGTATACGACAACCATAATGCTCTGATATTACTTTGAAATCACATTTGCATCATTGACTTCATTCTTCTCACATGTAGTGGACTTCATACCCTCATGCACAATTTCTCCACTAATATAGTCCACTAAATGAATGAAAGAAAATAAGTGAGCAAAGTTTTGGGTGAACTATCCTTTTAAATGTGCATTTCTAATAATTTTAAGCAATACACAGTGTTCAATTTTGATATGTGACATGTATTTTCTGACAGGTAATTTCATAATTAATATGAAAAGTTAACACAAAAGTCCCCAAACACCTTACAATTTCAAAAATATACAAAACAGTGTGATCTCATTCAAATCCTCAGTGGTTAAAACATTTTTTGTGCCACCCAAAATAAATAGCAATCAGGCAAAAGAAAAACACTCCCAGTAAAGAGTAAGTTGCACTAATGTCTAAAATGGTCTGGATACCACATGGCTCTTCAGCTATGTTTGGGGAGAGCTACAGTGTCTCTGGGTGGGGCTTCTCAATATTGCTGCCCTAGAGAGAAAAAGAGATAAATAGACCGGGAGAAAAATAGATAGACTGAGAACATCAAACAATGGTCTAATAAACCAAAGATGGGTGTGGAGAGCTCATTTAATATCATATTTGAGCGGACACACAATGAAAAATGCAGGAATAGGAGGAGTGAACGAGATTGACAAAAGAACAAAAGAGTGCCGAAAGAACCCAAAGCCAGCCGCAGATATGATTTAAAGACCGTTTGGGCTGTGCCAGGGATTTGCTTTATTTGCTTGCCCAAAGTTGGTATGAGCATGCCCAGATGACCGAGTACACCTGAAACCCTGGGTCAAATCTCATCTGCTTCAAATCAGCACACCGTGTGCTAAAACAGCAGGGCTGGGTTAAAAAATATTGATTTGAATCAATTCTCATTTTGATGAACCAATATTGTTAAATTCCCAAGAATCATAGATGATTTCAGTTGATCAGAACATAAGGGACAATTCCATATTTTAAGGGTCATTTGGAGGTTTAATAGCAGAGTAAACCTGACTGGGTTGACTAGAAGTGTCTGGCTCATTTTGGCAGGCAGCACATCACTTCTGTTTCCGTCACTGATATGTGTCATATTCTCTCTTGTTTTCTCTGTTTCAGGAGGAATGTTGTTGGAGAAGCTCATCAGTGAGACCGTTGACATTCATCTTTCAGTCTGACTCGGCCTCGATCTCCTCTCTTTCGAAGTCATCTGGAGCTTGTGTTCACACTCACCTGAAGCATCTGGACGAGTCTCATGCCACTGGATAAGTTTCTAAACAAAGTACAACGAAAAAGTCACGGAACTTACCAAGCAGTGGTTGGACAAGTTTTTTTTTTTTTTGGACAATATTGTTGCTATAGAATCATAGTCAAAACCTTAACCGCACACTTCCCAAAAGGAAAATGACAGATTGATAAGAATTCTGTTTAAACCTCAAATGAGCCCTGGGCCAAACCTGGCTGAAAACAGTGTCGTACCATACCATCATAGAGAGAGGCTTGCCATTAAAAAGTGTCAGTGAACAAGCGTCATTGCTATGAACAAAATAATGAAAGCTGGTGCTCTGCAACAACAGACAGAGTGTGGAAGAGCGCCTCCTGCAGGAGCATCTCAATCATACCAAGTACAATTGTGAAGGGAATTTTATTAAGTACATGAAATGTAAATGTATTTTTATTTTTTTCAAATACATTTTAGTATATTTATTTTTCACTAGGATATATATATATATATATATATATATATATATATATATATATATATATATATATATATATATATATACCATTATAATGTGCTACCACCACATAATTTTACAGTAATATGGTTAATATTATACTACACAATGAACCGGTTTAGTTTATACATGCTTATCTAGGAACAGATAAACATGACCACGTTGAGTAGGGGTGTCTGGCAAAACAAATGCTTTAAAACTAAGGTTGATGAGGCACAATTGCATATTTAGCCAGTATATATATATATAAGCAGATCCCTGACATCCATATTTTTCCACGCTGTCATTTCTCAAGTGTCTGTAACAATCTCAACAGATATATGAGTAACCAGTATAATTCCATGATCCTATTTATCACATTTCTGCTGTCACCCGTAGGCTCCTCCAGGGATTTCGATCATCTCCTTGTCCTGTCATGACTCTTCATGTGTGGGGCCTGTGCTATAGTTTCACTAAACAGAAGCAACGCTTTGCATCTGGGTTTCATCACCCCGGGGAGCTACAAATCAACAATCATCTCTCACACAGTTAGTGCTCACGGGGAAAAAAAGTGGTAGGGAGGCAAGAGTGTATGTAAGTGTGCTTCGTGTTTGGCAAAGGAAAGCACCATGTAAATAAATTCCTGCACGAGGGGCTGACATTGAAGGAAAGAATTCCCTCCTGGAAAACTCCACCCTAGTGTGGCGTGAGGTGAGGGGAGGTGAAACAGACGAGCCCCTCGTGTGACTGCCGACAGTTACGATGGGAGGAAATGACGGTATAGTCTTAAGTTCGCTGCCATTAGAGACAATAGAACCTGGCTTCCTTGAATTGTGCCCAGTTTCCACAGCTTAGTGTAAGACAACACACGGAGGGAAAACTTTTCCTTAAAAGTGCCGGCCTGGATTGGAATTTTCAGTGGTGTGAAACGGTCAAGACATTAACACGAGCGTAACACCTGTCCCTTGAGATCCCAAACTTGTACGTCATAATAACAATAAACATTTGGATACATAGTTGAAGCACTTCACATGGCAGGGGGGGAACATATTATGCATTTATTGGAATTACAAAGAAAGCTAAAGTGCAATTTTAAACATGGGAGTAAAAAAATGAGAGTAAAATAGATTTTACAGTAGCCGAAGAACAAAAGCCATCATTGCTTCTGTTTATTAATACTAAATCGTTAATAATAAAGAATCACATTGACAACACTTACTCAGCCGCTGCTCCACCATATTGCTTATTATTTCCCAAAAATGGGACCTTGGAAAAACATAAAGATTAGTCATACAAATACATTAAATTCTCAATAAAATTAAGGCAGTATATATTTAGTGTACTGCATTGCGGTGCTCTTAACACTTTTCCAAATATCAATCCTAGATGTTCCTTCAGGAGGCCGTGATCTTCTTCTTGCACTCCACGGAGCACAGCAGCATGCCCTGCATGGCCATGAAGCGCTGGCCCATAAGGCACTTGGAGCAGCAGGAGCACTGGAAGCACTGGGGTTCGGCGTGCCAGTGGTGCTCTCCGTACGACACACGCTGAGCTTCGGGCTCGATGGGGTTCTGACAGGCCACACAACACTGTGAACCAGAGGGAAACAGATACATTCACAGGAAGTAGTAGAACAATATCTGAAAGAAGTATTTGAAATATCTGCTCTATCTGAACTTTCCTTCCTAAGCCGATGAGTCATAAGAGCTGTGTGTCATAGTTCAGACAGGCGCTGAGAGAGATCGGTGGTGTCCGATATCACACGACTCCATTAAGAGCGCTTCCACCCTCCCTGTGCTCTGATTATCATGTCACTGGCACTTCCTAAATCTCCTTCACCTGCTCCTGAACTAATATGGCTGACGAACACATGCCGAGCCCGTTAGTTTTAACAGCTTAGCAGGAATTCACTTCCATTTAGCTGTGACATGAATGATACTTGGACGACGTGAGGGGTTGTAAAACTAGCTGCTAAAAGGTTCACTTGTTTGTGTCCACGGACCGTATACATGGATATGAAATATGTCACATTGCATGGCCTCTTGTTGCAGATTCTGATAGAGTAATCCTAAAATGCATGAATGCGCATGGGAGTTAAAAGAAATATACAATATTTGCATTTAAAATGTTTGCGTACAGCAGGATGAGAATCTTACTGTGCATACATATAAAAAATGATGGTTACAATATTAGTTACCTATTAATCTCTATGAGGAATATTATATTATTATATTATATTATATTATATTATATATATTATTATAATTTTTAAATAAATATTCAAAAGAATAAAAAAGATAGTCTTGCAAACAAAACAATTATTTTTTTCAATTGTTCTAAGACTATATCTTGTGACTACTTTGCATTATTGTAACTTTACCTCTTGTAAATGACTTCAAAACTGTATATAAAAAATGTATTGTTCATATCTATAATTGTATTTTTCACAAAATGACTTCATATCCCTTAATACTCGTAATTATTTTTATCATAATGCAATTTTTACATTCGGACTACTTTTCTTGTATTTAAGATATTCCATTTTTTATACTATTATTTCTCACAATGTGGCTTTACAAAAAAGAGTTTTTAAAAATAAGAAGCTAAAAAAACCCTCAGTCATCTTTGTGTAGAGCAGAGAGACAGAGAAGGAGAGAAATGAAGGAATGTGTCCTCTTTACCACAGCGTGGTTCTTCATGTAGCAGGGTTTGCAAACAGGCTTCTCATCCTCCATGACGTAGGTCTCTCCAGCCAGCACACAGTCGCAGTCAAAACAGCAGAAGTGCTTCAGGTGCCAGTTGTGGCCCTCAGCCTGGGTGTACTCATTACTGAAGATGAGCTGGAGACCACACACACACACACACACACACACACACACACTTCCCCCCTCAGTACTGTGCTTTAAACCATATGGCATGTTAAACAACATCTGACAAAATTGCCATCATTACTTTACTGAGATGACACTGAAATTCATTTAAACCTGGAAATAATTCAAGTTTTAAGGTTTTCAAACAAGTAGAGATTTCTAGGTCACTTATCAAATGTAAGCAAATTCATAACATTGACTTTGTCTCCACTCACCTCATCACAACCTGCACATCGAGGCTTTTCACTGTCTCCGTAATGACGGCCACAGTACAGCTGACCCTTCTTCCAGAAATAGATCATGTCCACCAGGAGCTCGGTGCAGTTACAGCACACAAAGCATGCCGGGTGCCAGAGTTTATCATAGCCTGCCCGCTCTGCATACACCGCCGGCTCACCTTTCTTCATGGGCAGCTGGCAGTGGTGACATGACTGTGGGCAGAGATCCGGAGATGAGTTCAGCTTGGCAGAAACATCAGTGGAGAATGAAAGGGGTTGATTTTAATGAACAAAACCAGAGACCTTTTACATGAATAATTCATCAGTCACAAAAATGAAAAGGAACTCATGTAAATTGAAAAGAAAAAAAAACCCTGCAAAGTTTAGGGAATACACCCAAGATTCAAATTTCTTCATATCAACTATTATTAAAATATGAATACATATCTCATAATTATGACATCTTGTATTTACGACTTTATATATTGACCACTGTAATCACCACTTTATTTCTCGTATTTCTAACTCTATTTCTCACAGTATTACTTTATATTTCCTAATTATGTTTCAAGTATTTATGACTTTGCATCTCATATTCATCATGCGATTTCAGATGCGTACAATAGAATTAGAAAAAAATCCGCCCGAGCTTGAACATAACCACACGGCCTAAGTGTGGTAATTTATGAAGTTCTCTGGAAGAACATAACGTTCGTTCCTTGGCTGAATCTGAACTGCGTTATGTTAATCAAGTGAATCCGGAGATAAGCGCTGGAGAAGGATTTCGACTCCCGTAGCGCACATGTGGTTGAAATAAATACTTCTGCTCAACAGCTCCAAAGGGGATTTTTTATTAATAGATGGTGACATTTAAATGCCTAGAAATTAGACAGAGTCATTTAGATGCAAGGGGATAATGAGGACAGAAAGGTTACAAAAGCTATTTGTATGTAATAAAAAGTGTATCCATGACAATCAACAATCACAAACAGAGTTGCGTTTGGCAAAACAGGTAGGAATGGCATACTTACATAATTACCCACAGGTCCAGCGGGTGACATCCCAGCAGCTCCTGGGGTACCAACTTTTCCCATTGTAGCAACAGCATCACTTTTGTTTCCAGGAGTCCCTGTTGCTCCAGCACCAGGTTTCCCTCCTGCCCCGAGGCCTTGAGGACCCTTTTCCCCTGCCATACCGTCCTGTTGTCCCATCTCTTCGGGAAGGGCGATGTCGCCTACACCCAATGCCTCGTCCTTGTACTTGCGGACATACTGCTGCATTTGCTTAACCTCGCCGGGCGAAAGTTCATGGCAGCGCTCGGGGTCTTGGTCGTGGTCGGGAAGCTGTTTGGCCATCTGTTTCTTACGGTAATCTGCTCCCGCCGTACCAGAGATGGGCCGCTGCTCCGGAGGCAGAAGCTCCATGTATCGCAGAGCCTGAGAGGACAGAAGTGATGTGTTTTTGGTTAATATGAAATTAGATGTGGAATCTGTTTAACTTTTGTAATGTATATGATTTTTGAGTGAAACAGAATATTAAAAAATAAATGACATGTGGGAGTGACAGGACATTTAGTAAATGACTTTACTGTGCTTGTAAGATGTGCTCTTAAATTGCATGGACAGATTCAGTGGCTCGTGCTGTATCATTTCATATTAAAGCAAGAATGCACCTCGAGCCTACGTTTAGTGGCAGCTCTTAAAGTAAAGCTGTTGTAATGTCTGTTAATCAAAGAAAAACTTTTTTTATAACTTTTGTTGCATTCATATCCAATTACATATATATTAATCTATATTTAATTAAAAATGTAGTGCTTGATAACGTTATTACATTTTTTTATATTCCTTTATATTGTATCCTTGAAGGATACAGATAATTATGACATTTATTATAAAGGTTTTATATGAAGTTGTTATAAATGTTAAGTCTAGTAAATGTTAATATTTATAGCTCTCATGTATACTGTAATGTTAAATGGTTATAGTCAATGGTTAAATATTAGGGGGAAAATTAATTTTCAGTAGGATTGGTATCAGTGATACTTGCCTTCAGTCATAAAAAAGATGCCATTAAACAAATATTAAAAATATACTGTGTATTGTTTCTACATGAATTTGGAGACCGAATGTGAAATTATTGCAATATAAAGTATATTCAAAAACTTTAATGCTAGCTAGGATTATTCAGGATTAAATAAAATGTATTTTATTTTAAATGTATTTTATTTTAAAGTTATTTTTTTTAAACGATTGACAGCACTAATACATATATATTATATTAGCAAAAAATATTTATTTAAAAGTTTGATAATAATAATAATAATAATAATAATAAATAATCATTAGATTTTTGTATGTATAGTTTGCAATAAAATTTTTATTACAAATAAAAAAAATTAGCAGGCCTACATTTACAAAAAATAAAAATTCAAAAGAACTTATATATATTTTTTTCAAAGTAGTTTTTAATAATTCAATAACTCTTAACATAATTGCTAAAGGTTCTAGTTTTTTCCTCATTTTAATTATCCGCTAAATTAATAACCGCTCATTTATTTCTAATATTTAGCTATTCGATTATTTCTTTAAAAAGAGGAGTCTCAAAAAATGAAGCGGAGAACAGCGACCTCTAGTGGATCCAAGTATCACAGTACAATTCAAAACTTGGCCCTCAAGCGTAGATTCCAAAAAAATTATAGAATAAAATAAAAATGTATAATATAATATACCAAGCTTTGGTTGATCCCAGGTGGAGCCCATTCATAGGTAACGGACTTAACCACATCCGTTTTGGCAGGCACTGGGGTAGGGGATGGAAACACTGTAGTGGCAGCAACAGGGCCTTTAGTCAGGGTGACAGCAGACGGAAACGCACTATGGCCTGGCCCTGATGCAGCAGTGCGGCCTGTTCCTGGGGCAGCAGTAGAGACCGCTGCAGGGGAAGCAGGGGAGTGAACTGACGCAGCAGGTGGGGAATAAGCAGGCTCAGCGCTGGGAGCAGAGATCTGGCTGGAGCCAGGGATAAAGCTGGAAGCAGGAACAGGAGTAGCAGTGCTGACGGTGGCGGACGGGATGCATATGGTGACTTGGTTGCCTCTATAAGATGGGATGCCATCTCTCTTCAGCTTGGCTATAAGGCCTGTGTACTTGGTGTCCTCAAAAAGCTTCCCCACCTTCTTATTCTCCTCAGTCTGGAGCTGCACGTCGTGGTCCTCAACGCCACACTTGCAGTTTCGACAAATCTTTCTGTTAAAAGGGAAGACAGAATTTTTTAATTTTGGGTGAATACCTGTGAAAACACTTTAAACCATACACTACCATTCAAAAAAAGTCTATTCATTTAGATTTTTTTTTTAATTATTCAGCAAGGACTTAAATTGATAAGAAGTAACACTAAATATATTTATATTGTTACAAAGGATTTCTATTTCAAATAAATACTGTTCTTTTGAACTTAATACTCATCAACCAATCCTAAAAATGACAATTTGTGCAAAAGTACTGTATTAAGCAGCAGCAGCGTTCTCAACATATGAAATAATATCTCAAAATATTACTGTTTTTACTGTATTTCTAATTAAATAAATGCAGCATAAGAATCCCAATATTTTGAACTGTAGTGTGTGAAGAAGCAAACCAAACAATAGCATAAAAAATAGCTTGTTTTAACATATTTATTGCATTTTAAAGTGCTTTAAAGTGATTGACAGAGAATAAGAGGAGCATATTTTTATTGTAAGTTGATCTGTCTCTCTGAGTTATGTCTGTTTTGTTTAGGTAAGAGTCTGACAACATTAGTTTGGATCGCTGTGGACAGATACTCTGTAATTACTTGGAAAAAGAACAGCATTGGCTACATACAGTACTAAATCATTTTTGGTGTGATTTTTTGGAGCATTTCTAATTAAAATCATACCAAACAAACCATATTGTGGTGCACTGAGAGCTATAAAAACTCAGAGACAAAGAGGACTTTCTGTACAGCAGGATAAAGTATGTTGTTTATCTCCAAGTTGACTTCACATGGGGACGTTGCATGAAAAGCTCAAAAATAAATAAAAGGCAGAGTTTGTAGACTAATGAAATGGAAAAATGTATGTTTTCTGGTTAAGTGGTTGCTGTCACTGTCGATGCAGGCTCCGTAAGAGAACAGAAAATGCTCATGGAAACTAAATGATGACTTTTTGGTACAAGAAACCTTGACCAACATTATAAGCGAAGAAACTAAAATGCTATAAAAGTAGAATGTGGCCTCTTTGAAGACACTTTGGGCTGTTTAACATATCAATGAGAGCCAAGGAGTAAGAAAGATGGCGTTTGGGAAATGCTCCGACATAAATCGTAGCCACAAATCCAAAGAGGCTTTATCTCCACACAAAAGAAATGTTTCAGCATGTCAGTGATCCAAAGCATGGATGGTTTTATCCAAAGCCATTTACAAAACAATGACTCTGAATTAAAGATGAGGCACAGGAAGTGAATCTAAGCCAGTTTGAGGCACTTCACAACCTGGAAACCTATGGGAAAAAAACTTGAAAAGTCTTTGTGATTTTTTAAAAACTCTTAATTCAGACTTTTTCCATCACAATTGCAAGATTCAACCTCACAGTTCAGTTTTCCCCCACAATTCTGCATTAATATAACACAATTTTGACCTTTTTTCTCTGAATTCTTAGTTTTCATCTCACGACATGGACTCCTCTCTCACAATTCAAGTTTCTGTCACGGATAAAAAAGATGAATTCAGGTCATTTTGTCTTTTTATTCCAGAATTCTGACTTTCATCACAACTATAAGTTCATATCTTACAATACTGTCTTTTATCCTGCACGTTTATGCCACACTTATATACATTTATGGAGGAAATAAGCTTCTATAATAAACCCTACCAAGACCTGACTAATTCTGTTCAGCACCGGATGGCTAGTGGCCCTTCCCTGCTGCATAGAAACAATCATAAAGATGAAGTCTCAGGCTCTGCAACCAATGACCTGGATCCACATTGATGTCTTTTCATTCAGAGAATTCCTGAAACCCCATGAGAGTGTTTGGGAATGGCACGCACCAGCGCTGCAGTGAGAGAGCTCTGGCACAGGAATCTTGGCACCTGTGGCTCTCACTTCAGGAAAACCAGCAGAGTACAGCTAACGGCCAGAGCTCTTTTTGCCAGAAAGATACGGTACTGGATTTTGGTGCATTTGTCAAGATGATGATGGATAAAACAGAGAAGTCCAATCAATGATGAGCTACTATGATTAGACATTTTTCACAATAAAAACCACATGCATGAACAATAACATGGCACAAATAATGTAGGAAGGAAGCAAGCACAAACCGCCAGAAGTGAAGCTCAAAGCCTTCACATTTGTCCTTGCATTTCAGACAGGCAGCTCCAGCTCCAATTTCATGGCCCAGGGTTATCTGACAAAACAACAGGAGACATGAGCAAATCCTGTTTCCCCAGTCACAAACACAAGTCTGGGTCAACTCATCAGAAAGCACATATGCATTTATTTGATTTGAATTAAATAGTGAGCCCACCGGCCCTTTCCTACCAATTTCAAAAAGAACAAATTTCATTTTATTTTCAACAAATAGCAAGAGAAAAAAGGTGCTTAGCTTTTGGAAGATGCTGATTCTCAACTTTGCATGTATAATAAGACTTTTTAATTTTATTCAGCATTTATCAATTAAATGCTGTTCTTTTAAAAACGTTTTATTCATCAAAAAACTGAAAGAAAAAAAAAGAATCATGGTTCCACGATTTAAGCATTACAACATCAATCTGCATGATTTCTGAAGAGACACTGACTGTATAATGATGCTGAAAATGTAGCTTTGCCATCACTGAAATATGACTTTATTTATTTGTAATAATATTTCACAATATTACCATCTTACTGTATTTTTTTTTTGTTCTGTCTTGTTGAGCACATAAGACTTCAAAACATTTCATTTTCTAGTAATACATATTTAATAAAATACCAAGTCTAAACAAACAAAGAAATAAATATGCCAAAATGGGTTAAAGAGTTGGAAATTTTGCATGCATTAAAGTCTGGGACAAACATGTTTTATTTCTTTTTATTATTATTATCTATTTATTCTCTAACATGTCTGCTAGATCTCACAAGGGATTTGCATTTCCAGTTCACAACTTAAAAAGACAATTGTGCTTCTAATAATTTCTAAAACAAAAAACCAACGACACCAATATATAGCATGTTCATGAGAAATGCTCTCTAACCTCTTGTAACCTCACTAGATTTTCTAATATTTCTTTTATAAAAACACTAAAGCTCCTCAGCTGGAAGACCACCTCATAAGGTCAAGTGTTTGTTAAGATGGAGAACCCCTGGAGGGCTTGGCACATCTCCTCTTTTAAAGAAGAGCTTTTTTCTAAGTTACTGTTCTAAGTTACTGTTTAACTAGTTCTAAGTTACTGTTTAACAGCAAGACAATGAGGCCCACTGTGGCATTTTGGTCCATCAACCTCTTCTTAATATTTATACTGTACCTACACTAGCTTCAGAGAACAGAGTGCAAATCTGATTTTAAAAACATATGCTTGACAGAGAAAATTACACGGCATTCACAAATATAAGAAAAAAAAAAGAAATGTATATATATATATATATATATATATATATATATATATAATTTTTTTATATATATTATTGAATATGTAAGTTGCTTTAAAAATTACATATGTTAATGTTTGCTAACCTTTTCTTTGACAAACTCTTGAAATCTTACTAAATTATCTTTTGCAAATTTATGCAAATGTGGAAATGTTATGTATAATGTAATATCCATTTCTTTTAAAGGGATATTTGTTTGAAAGACTGTTGGAAACGAATGATGACTGCAACTTTCCGGCTTCAAAAAAGATGCAAAATTGCTGTAAAATAGCATTAATGTAATATTTAAGTCGTTTGCCATACAACAGGTTTGTGAAAGAAATAGGTTGAACTCATGTTATTAATTCATCGAAACTGTAGTGTGAAGCTAACTGTTATGACTAGATCATAATAGATTGTGTCCAGGAGATGAACTTGAGAACTGCATCAGATTTTTAAACAAATCACTCAGATTGGTTTGTGAATTGGATTCAAATAAATCTGATTGTGAAGATTTTAAGTAAAAGATGATTTAAATTTCACAATGTCCATTTATCACAGTGCACAAGTCATATTGACTACAACTCACATGGTACATAAAAGTACATCCTTTTTTAATGCTTGACATCTTCAGTCATCGTTCATTGTCTTTGAAGAACTTTCTTCAAAATATATTTTGTGTTTCACAGAAGAATAACATCATACAGATTTGGAGCGACATGAGGGTGCGCAAATGATAACTTTTTCATTTAGGGCTGAACTAAAACTTTAAGATGTAGAGAAACTTCACATCTTTTCACCACCTCACGCAAAAACCCACTTCATTCTTTACCGTACATGTACTGTATTTTACCACCACTAAACTTCAACCATTACAAATTGGCTTGTGGTTGAATTGTAAGAAACCCAGTTGCTGCAGTGACAACCATATAAGAGAAGTGAATCAATCTATGGAATTAAACATATTCACAACAACTTCCAGCTTGTTTACAGTTTGTAAAAGAAATATATACAGTGGCGGCTCCAGACAATTTTGATTGGGGGGGCAATGGGGGGGTCCTGGTCTTTTCAAGGGGGTCTCATGAAAACCAACAAAAAATACAGTGGACATGGCTAATAACTGCATATTTCTGCTACTAAACAACAAAAACACCTTTGCAATGTAAACAAATGACAGGCTACATTTGTTATTCATATCCTTCACACTGCACTTTCATGTCAGGTATATTATGCATTTTTATTGACATTGATATTTTTACATTTATTTCCAGATAGATATTATTGAGTTTACAGGCTAAAGTGGTCTTGCTGTTGTAAACACTGTTGCTTTTGTAGAAAAAATATTTGCATCACATTTAAAATATAATTATATTTTAATTCATTTCTGAATTGTTTTTATTTTTATAATGATAATTCAGAGAATGAGAAAATCTGAATAAGCCTTACCAGTGTTGTGATAATTATTTTTACGTGTTAAAAATAAATAAGTACTGTAATATAATAAAAGTTTATTCAAATAACATAAAAAAGACCAGACCCCTCGATGCCTGTGAAACTTTTCTCCCTCAAACAGCACGCTAGCGTTACTTCTACACTACAGGCTACACACAGCAATATAAACAACGTATCTGCATGTTCTCACATCACATCGTTCTTGTAAAATAATAATAAGTAAATAAACACCAAAATCACTTCGCTGAGAATGAAACACCACTTACCAGCTGCCACGATGTTGAAAATATCCTCTAGCAATTAAAAAATGCGCGTGCAGCATGAGGAATCTTCCCGGTTGGATGAGGTCGTAGTCAGGTGAACTGTCATCATGTTGGTCATTTTATTTACGGCTAAATTATTATTAATAAATTGTACTAATATTATGATTGGGCGTGGGCAGGCATTCACAAAAGTTTATGTTATTACAAAAAAATTTTTAGGAAATTTTGCTTTGACAAAAGGGCACTTAAGGGGCTCAAGTGAACCGGTTCTTTCGGACAATTCGATCAAATAAACCAGCTGAAAAAAAAAATGGTTCACCGGTTCTTTTGCGCTCGATGTAATGCCGTCATTGGCGATGATTGCCCTTCATTCAAGCCTTTGGTTTACCCGCACTTATAACATTAGCTAAGAATCAGTTCAGAATCAATCACCAAAAGAATCAGTTCGGTTCAGATGCGCTCTGTGTCAGTCTGCTTCGCGCTGAATCACGCATGCGCAGTTATCATCAGCTCATCGGTTCTCGAATCGGACGCATCCGACAGAAACGGTTCTCGGTTCAGTGTATGAATAAATGTCGAAATAATTATTATTTATTATTGTTCTGCGTAGTTTGAAGAGAAACATTTTTGGATCTTTATCCCGAATATATATTTTTTAATCAGGAAGAGGCTGGGGGGTCAAATGGGGGGTCAAGGCATTTTTTGGCAGGGTCTTGAGACCCCCCAAGACCCCCCCTGGCGCCGCCGGTGAATATATATATGTTCTGTTAACTAAAACATTCAATTCATATTTCTACCAAATAAAGAGAAACCAGGATCTTCCTTTCATGTTTTACTTACTATTAATAAAAACTTCTTATTTCTCACTAAATGTAGAAGTTTTTTAATCAATCGAATGTGAGAGTTGTAATGCCAAATGTAGAACAATGGCAGTGTCTTCACCTTTAAGGGCGTTGCCGAATGTTTCTGTAACTAACCTTTTGGATGACCAGTTCAATAAGCCTACCTTTTTAACTTCTTTTTCGATCTCCATTCTTGTCGAGTTTGTTTAGGTGCGATACCCAGCGCTGACTCTATTTCCACCGGGGACTTTCCCTGACGGGTCACTTCTGTTGAAAGGGACAGACTCAGACTCCCAGCTCTGTCCCTCAGCCTCACACTCACTCAGACACTCACGCTGAACGACTTCCGCTCGTTGCCAATGTTCAGCCAATAGGAGCAGAGATGTAGATGTGAACTACCAATCAGAGTCTTGTATGAGATGTCTCCGTTACAAAGCGAAACGCTCGCGGAGATGGGAGAGCTGGAGGAGGCGAGACATGACTACAGTAGAAGAATAGTAGAGTTCTTTGACTACTGTAACGTGGATTGAAATGCTGGTTAATGACACGTTTTATAATTATTTTATGTATGTATTATTAATATGAGAAAATTATTAAATTATTATTAATTACAATACTTTATACTTAGTGTGTGTGTGTGTGTGTTTGTGTGTGTGTGTGTGTGTGTGTGTGTGTGTGTGTGTGTGTGTGTATGTGTGTGTGTGTGTGTGTGTGAAGAGTTCAGTTGCAATAGCTTCTGAGTGCGATCTGAAATTGTCTTCTAAAATGAAAATTTTTGTCAGGCTCCTATATTTGAGTTAAGTTTTTCACTTTAATTGCATAGAAAATCACCTATACATTTCCATTAGAGTAAAATTACTGAACCCATATATTTGAAATAATTATTACACGTTTAAAAAAAATAAACATTTAAATCCATGTTATAGTGAATTATAATACTACTTTACTAGCCACCTCTCATAAAAAAAAACTTTAAATTATTTAATATTTTAATTTAAATACTTAATATTATTATCTTATTGGAAAACTTTCATTTGAAATATTTCATTTTACATCATAACATTTCTTTGTTCATAATTGTGTGTTTAAAAATTGTTCAAAGAGACAGTGTTAAGTATTTTAAGTATTTTAATTAAGCTTCAATCTTCTTTGTATTTTTCCCTCAAATTATCAGGTCATTAATATAATTTGTACATTTTATTAATAATAATAATAATAATAATACATTTGTGGGGCCTCAGAAATGTTATTAATTTGTTTAACATGCTTTTTCTTGTTAATACAAAAATACCCATCCTAACAGGTCAGAGAAGGGCGGAGGGCAGGAAACAGCCGTATTCTGAGAGAAACTGATGAGCTGGCTTCATACAGGAAGCTTTGGTTTATTCAGTGTTTGTGTGCTTTTGGAAAGGGTGTGGTGATATAAGACTTTAAATTCTGAAATACTAAATTCAGCTTTTCTAACTCTCTTTTAGACAATTTTTTTAAGATTTGTGCAGACTTGTCTTCACTAAGCCAGCTTGAAGTCAATTTGTTGAGTTGACGCACTTAGACATGAAGCTCTAACAGCATGAACACAGCTTCATTGTCATGACTAACTACACTGTCACCAGCTATAATGACACTGTTGTCTGAATATAATCAGCAGCTGGGTGTGTTTCCTGTATTTTCTTGTATGTAATTACTGTTCACTCATTTCATCACTAAAACACAGTCACTTCTTTATTTAGCTCTAGCTCTGTTTCATTACAAAAGTGTCTTTCAGTGCATTACTAGTTATTATTACTAGGATAATGGAGGCGTAGGTTTGAACCTACAGCTTTAGTTCAACCACTAAGCAACAAACATCCTACTTTTTCCCCAAAAATTCCATGGACTAAATTGCATCACAATCCCTAAAAATGAAAATGAAAAACAGCTGCATTGTTCTCATCCCTCAGACTCAATGGCAGTATTACACAAGGTTGTGAGAACCAAAGCAGCAGGCCTCTCTGAGCTGATTTACTGTCATTTCAACAAGGTCGAAACTATACTTGGTATGAGCATTTCCTGCTATTCTATTGCACACAGCAGGATCTTGTTTTGCAGAGATATCAGTGCATAAACTAGATAAATGTTTATTTTCATGGTTTTCTTATAACCATTCTAACGGTTTATTCAAACATATGGGATCGTGACTAACAGTAGCATGACTAGCTGTGGCTAAAATAGTGAAAAGATGAGATTGTTTACATGCGTGGGTAGGCTATGTGATGTTTAATCACGATTTAGGTGTGACTTTGCTGTCAGATTGTGACTTATTTTGAGGTTTTGCAGATGAGAAAACTGCAGAAGAAGTAAATGATTACCATGGTTTGGTCATCTTGACCTGTATAATAATATCTGATAACAAATGCATGAATGTCATTAACACTGTTCTGTCCATCAGTAGATAGATAGATAGATAGATAGATAGATAGATAGATAGATAGATAGATAGATAGATAGATAGATAGATAGATAGATAGATAGATAGATAGATAGATAGATAGATAGATAGATAGATAGATAGATAGATAGATAGATAGATAGATAGGAAGTGCAAGGGTTTTATGAGTTCAATGAAAAGCTAATAATTAAGTAAATCATATAAATGTTCAATTAAAACAATTTTAAAATGAACCAAAATAAAACACATAGTGTGAAAAAATTACACAACATTTCAAACATTTTATTTGTTTACCTGCATAACCAACATCAGAGAACCATGAACAATCAAATGTATTATTTCATAGTTAAAATATTTATTTTAAAATCTCAGGGGTACTTCTAATAAAATATATTTAATGAAAGACGATCAGATGACAAAAAATAAATAAAAAAATAAAAATTAGATTTTGTGAATTTGTGCATTTTAATGTGTTTGAAAGACAGACGGCTTCCAAAGTAATGCATGGTCAAATAAATGACTGAGTGTTAATTCACATTAAAATTAATGTGTTCATAATTGATACAATGTTTAAACACTTCTTAAAACTCAAAATTATTATTTATTTTTTAAATCCAGTGGTTAAAGGTTGTGTAGCACTAATGGTATAACTATGTAGCACTAGTGGTATAACACTTTCTGAGTGTATAATTTAATATTTTTATTTATAAAAATCAACTAACAAGTTAATTTAGCATATTTGCTCCAACTTGGTCTATACTGTACAGTTGGACCTCATTGTTGATTTGGTCTTGTTTTTATTATTAGTGTTCCTGTAAGGTTGGGGGTTCGATTCCCCGGGAACACATGATATGTAAAGATTGATAGCCTGAATGCACTGTAAGTCACTTTGGATTAAATCGTCTGCTAAATGATAAACTTAATTAAAATTTAATTATCATTCTATCTCGGGTCAAACCAGTTAAGGCACTATTGATTACATTTACTGGTCAATATGCTGTATGCTGCTATACAAGTAGAAACAGTTGCATTGCTCTCATTTGTCAAACTTCAGCATTAGTATTGTATAATATTGTGGGAACCACAGCAGCAGGCTTGCCAACCCATGACTACCTCCAATACAAGGTCACAGCCACCAGGGCAGTATATAATGGAGGACTCTAGCTAGAAAGTTCTACTCAAGCAAGATGAAGGGGCTACTGGTGCTGACAGCTCTGTTTGTGGCCGTGTTCGGCAAAAAAACCTTTGAGGGGTGAGCTCACAAATCTGGTTTACTGTATCCTAGGTTAAAGAGAAGAGAGAGAGAGAAAAAAAAGAAAATATAACAACATATATATATATATAATATAATTTGCAATGAAAATTCAAATGAAGCACCATATCTTAAGAAGTATTCCTGGATATGTTTTGATGTATCTAGAGACCAGGTTCTTCGGATCACTCCTAAAGATGAGGCACAGATCTCTCTCCTGAGGGAACTTTCTGAACAGGAACACCTCGGGGTAAGTTTCACATCAAAACTACGGATCTGCTTATGTATGTCTCTCATATTCATTTGTTTCCATACTTGTTTCCTTCTGTGTTGCTCAGTTGGACTTCTGGAGGGAGCCCGTTCATGAGTCTCTGCCTGTGGATGTTCATGTCCCGTTTCACAGCTTACAGGGAGTCAGGGCATTCCTGGGATACCATCAGATCCAGTATAATGTCATGATTATGGATGTCCAGGTGGGAATATTGATTCAACTTTTTGATTGCTATGATTATAATAGACAAAAATTATCATACGACACACATTCTTTGGATACACCGGCAGGAAACGTTTTTGTCAGTTGGACCCCTTTTGATCTAAAATATTTCCTTGAAGTACTCTGTGGGATTTTAAGTTAATATTTCAATAACTGACACTTGTTCAAGGTACTCTGGTGTTGGGTAATGATCACCCCGGTTTTGGAAACCTTGGGTTACACCACAATTAATCTTTGATCATATTTAATATATAATGTGGGTTATCGCAAATTGTAAAGTTCATTCTTATTTCTCTGTAAGGATTTGCTTGATGATGAGGAACGTGAGATGGTGAAATATCGCTCCTTTCCAAGAAGTACTGATGACTTTGTCTACACCAACTATCATGATCTGAACTCTGTAAGTGGTGCAACTTTAATTATATGACTGAACTGGATACGATTATGTTGTTTCATGTTTTTTTCAGAATTTAAATTTTTTTTTTACCATTTGATCTTCACCATGTTTCTCTCAGATTTACTCTTTCATGGACATGCTTGTGGCAGAGAACAGCAATCTGGTCAGCAAAATTGTGATTGGTCAGAGCTACGAGAACCGCCCCTTGAATGTCCTTAAGGTAGATCACGAAAAATAATGATAAATGTGCATACTTTTATTGCAGCTAGAGACCTCTAGTGAAAATTTTATTTCTATTATTTCACATTTTCCTTATTCTTTTTTTTTTTTTACTAATTGTTAACACTTTTAAATTACGAATTTGCAATTATACTAACAATTTGACTGCAAAATTTAAATAAAAATAATTAACATTCATTTTAAGAAAACAATCATTAAATTATACATCAACAGACAAAAAATAAACAACAAATAAACAAAGATATTAAATAATCTTTTAAATTAATTTTTTCAAAATTCTGAAACATTTACAGATTTAAAGATAACAAGTCAATTTTTTGCATCTTTATTTTCGCGGGAATTTTTTTTTGCTTTAAATTGCATTTTAAATCTTTCAGTGTGGCCTTTTGAATTCCACTGTATATGTATAGGCCTATGTATCACAATTCATATACAGTTTGTGTAATATAATTGCGATTTTATCATTGTGACCCCATGTCCTCTCACTCAGTTCAGCACTGGAGCAAACCGTCCAGGTATCTGGATCGACACTGGCATCCACTCCAGAGAATGGGTCACCCAGGCCAGCGGAATCTGGTTTTCTAAAAAGGTAGAGTTATTTATTGGCATGCTATAAAAACAGATTTGAACAGGAATAGACTAAAGCACATGTACCCATGTGTTCTGTTGTATGCAGATCGTGACAGACTATGGACGTGACCCCGTCCTCACCGACATCCTTAACAACTATGATATTTTCTTGGAGATCGTCACCAACCCTGATGGTTTTGCATACACCCACAGCAGAGTGAGTTTTAAAGCCTGATGTCTGAAAGACTTCACATGCACAATTAGTTCAGAACTGTATTTGGAGAATGTATTCCAACGGACTGCTTTTTAATTGCAAATCTGTTTGGTTAAGGACCGCATGTGGCGTAAAACCAGAAAGCCAAACTCTGGCTCCAGCTGTGTTGGAGTTGACCCCAACAGGAACTGGGACGCTGGCTTTGGAGGTGAGATGCTTTTAACATTGCAGTTATACTCAGAGCTGGGCAGATTACTTACAAATTGTAAGCCAATACTGATTACACATTACATGGTAAAAACTGTAGATAGTTACATCTACAGTGTGAGTGGATAAAAATGTTTATCATTAATTAAATACTAAAAATAGAAATATTTAATTTGTTTACCTGGATGCCAATCTGACCATTAAACAACACTGAACTATAAATATGCAAATGTGTTGTTAAATTATTGAAATATTTCCTTCCATTAGAGATATTTCAAGAAAATATTTAATGTCAAAGTAATTTTGGCTGACAAAAATCATTGGGAAAATCCATTTAAAAAAAGAATTATGGAGAATCAGTAAATTATCAATGATTTAATGCCATTGAGTGAATAATATGTAATCCATAAAAAGTAGTGCTGTCAAACGATTAAACGTGATTAACTGCATCCAAAATAAAAGTTATTGTTTACATAATGTATGTTGTGTGTACTGTGTATATTTATTATGTATACATAAATACACACAAATGCATGTATATATCAAAGAAAAATATGTTGTTTATATATTAAATAGATTTATATATAATATCAATTATTTGAATATAAATATACACATTATACATGTAAATACATGTCAGTGTTTTCAAAACATATACTGTACGTGTGTGTATTTATTTTTACATAATAAATAAACAGCATACACATATATATATTATGTTAATAAAAACTTTTTTTTATAATCGCAATTTTTCGTTTGACAGCACTAATAAAAAAGTAACTGTGATCTAATTATGATCATTATAAAATGTAATATACTCTAATTACGAGTACTTGATTTTAGGAATCTGATTACGTGACCCAGATTACATGTTATAAGGAACTATGATTATATTCTAAAGCAAGTAATGGATTAATGGATTCATTGGAATAAACAAAAAGAAAGAATAAAAGTTAAAGAAGAATAATATGCACATGTTCAATCTTCAATCTTATTTTAAGCATTAAACGTTAAACACGGAAAAAGCTTTTTTTCTGGTTATGTTCAGTTAGGCATTACAAGTTATTTGGATTAAACTTCCTAAAATTTGACTATAAAATTGAATTAATTGCATTAAAGCTTCAGTCATTTAACAGTTATATTGTAAAACACAAACATTAGTCTAAATTAGCCTAAAACATAATTGTACGAGAGAGAGAAAAAAAATAGAATTTCATGATATAAACTCTGCCTAAAAACATTTTGTCCAGTATCAACTATTAGAGAATTTTGCCATTTCTTATTACTGTCTCATTCTAATGAATCACCATGGTGGTTATCGCCCTACTACTGAAAATTCCAGCAGTATATAATACTTGTTTTTCTGTTTTCCAACCTCAGGTGCTGGTTCCAGTAGCAGCCCCTGCACTGAGACGTATCGCGGACCCAGTGCTCATTCTGAGCCAGAGGTCAAGGCCATTGTGGACTTTGTGAAATCACATGGCAAAATCAAGGCCTTCGTGTCCATCCACAGCTATTCCCAGATGCTCCTCTATCCATACGGATACACAAGCACTCCTGCAAAGGACCAGGCTGAACTGGTATGCATGTGGAAACACACCTTTCTAGATATATATAGAATCAATTAAATCAAATTCTGTTTCGCCCCTTCAGCATGAGCTCGCCAGGAAGGCTATCACTTCCCTGCAGTCACTGTACAACACTCGCTACACATATGGAAGCATCATTTCAACCATCTGTAAGTTTGAGAAGATTCATTTCAGTTCATGTCAGTTTTGTACCCTTCTAACAATCTCTCTGCTCACAGATCAAGCCAGTGGAGGAACTATTGACTGGACCTACAACCAGGGCATCAAGTACTCCTACACCTTTGAGCTGAGAGACACTGGCCGCTATGGTTTCATCCTGCCTGCCAACCAGATCGTCCCCACCGCTGAGGAGACCTGGCTGGCCCTGATGGCCATCATGGAGCACACCAAAAATAATCCATATTAAACATTTAACAATGATTCTGTGATGCGTCAAAGTGAATAAAAGAGTGTTAATAAAAAATTAAAAAATACAAAAACATTTACCATTTTATGGAAATTGTTTTAATATACATTACAAAGATTATATTGTTCCACCTGGAAAATTTTCTGGATGCTGACTGATATATCTTTAACCTATGAGGTATTGGTGGTTATTAAAGATTTTATAAATTCATCAGTTTGGGTTGATCTTAGATATTTAAACTAAATAGAAATGAGAAATGTATAGCAATTATAACTAACTTAAGTTTTCATATATTTTATTTGAAGTAAACCTTTTAGTTTAAGTCAACTATTATAACCTGTCTAACACTCACTCAAAACCTATTAAATAACAATAAAATCTCAGCAAATCTCAAAATGAAGTTCTATGTATTCATCATAGATCATAATGTGTAACGGCAATGAGGGTGAGGAAGCAAGTGCAAGTTAATGATAATAGATTTATTAGGAAATGCAAGTGAACAGAGATGAACAGCAGGTACAACAGGAATGTAGAGAGGAGATAATCACAGGAATCCAGGAAGTGGCGTGAGGTGAGGCAGCAGGAGAGCATGACGCAGGAACTGAGATGAGCCATCTGATGTGGAGTGGAGTGGATGGGGTTCCAGTGGTGAGAACATCC
Source organism: Carassius auratus (assembly GCF_003368295.1). Lineage (NCBI taxonomy): Eukaryota > Metazoa > Chordata > Actinopteri > Cypriniformes > Cyprinidae > Carassius > Carassius auratus. The sequence goes on along the minus strand of NC_039267.1, from coordinate 10,838,935 downwards.
AGCGAAGAGATGAACAGGGAAGAAACAGGAACGAGAAACCAGGCATACAACAGAGAGCTTCAAAACAACGATCTGACAAACACAAGATGAAAGACAGGACAATAAGTAGGGAGCAAGTAATGAGTGGCAGCTGTGGCTGATGAATAATTAACAGAGACGCCCACATGAAATGATCAGTGCTGACGAGGGACACACAAAACTCCACCCAAATAGTGCTAAGCAGAGACGAGGGTTTTACCACCTGTGACATTATGTTATGATGTCAAAATTTACCTGTAGACTTAATTTTAGCTTTGAATGATTTTATTAGTTGACTTAAATTTCTAGTGTTATATATTTTTTCATTTACAGTATTTAGAAACAAGATATAATTTTGATATCGACCATTTATCAGTTATTGGCCATATTACTAAAATAATTACCAATGCATCAATTTTATTAAATTTTATAACAGTTTTGAAGTGAAAGAGCTTAAAACTTCCTCACCAGTACAAAAAGGGCATCTATATTGCACAATTCTAACTCTATACATTTAACGGTAAAAATAACTCTGTACTCACATAATATTGCGACATCACCCAAACCCGTCCATATTTACATATCTGTCACCTATTCGGTGATTAGAAAGTTGGCCCATTTAACATGTACTTATGCAATGTAATGTGGAAATGTATTATGTAATGAACAGAAAGCAGGACAGATTTTTTTTACTCTTCAACATTAGAAAAACTAGTGCTACGGTATAGGCATAAAAAAGCATTGAGCTTTTACTCCTCTTTACATTCACACACTCTTCCAAAAGATCTGAAAGCCTGAAAAGTTTCTTTTCAACAGGAGCCTGATCAGTTAAGTCTTCACATTCCTGAATATGTTGCTACAGCAAAAGTATGTTGAGTATTTAACCATACTGTATGAGCATGAGAGGCTGTTACTGATTGATAGATCATTTCACATGCAAAGAAGGTGTTTTTTGCACACCTGCAAAAAAAAAAAAGAAAAAAGAACTAAATAAATTATGATGATAAATAAGAGATAAAAAAAAATATGAAAAAAACTATTACATTGTAAGTGAAATTCAAGGAAAATCATTTCAAAACTTTATTGTCATATTGTTGCTCTTAATGATTCAGCTTTTCAGATTTGTCAAATAAAAAAAAGTTACTGCAAATAATATAAATGTAATTATAATCCAGCCATAATGTAACTCCATGGCAGCTATAAATTCATAAGTGCTTCCACTGGAAATGATGACATGGTGTGCAAACATAACTGATTTGTTAATAATTTTAAACTCATTCTGACTGATGCTTCCAAAATTATCAAGATCAAGTCACTCATGTAATTTCTACAAAAAATTACATCAGCAATGTTCGCAAACATCAGAAGAACATTATAGAAAACAAATCAGCATGTTTGCATAAAAGACAACATCAAAAATATTATGAGTTGTTGTGACTGTGGTTGACTGAATTGCCAGTTTAGTTCCTCATTTGACAGAGAATTATGCAACTTGTTTTCGTCTCATTAAACGCTGAGTGGCTATATTAAGTAACAGAGGAGAGAACAGATGCAATGTTCTCATCCCTTAAATTTTATCATCAGTTATTTTTAAGGTTATGAGAACCAAAGCAGCAGGTTTGTGTGACCCGTGCCCTATTAGCTCAGTCATAATCACCATGTTAGTATATAAAAGTGGTCGCTAGCGGTGAGAAACTCTACTTCAAGCAGCAAGATGAGGGGGTTACTGGTTCTAACCGCTCTTTTTGTGGCTGTGTTTGGCAAGTTGACTTTTGAGGGGTGAGTTCACAAATCTTACATCTCTATATCTCATACTTTTTTTGCATTCAAATTCTCAGATTCACATATAAACACATGTTGGATGTTACATATGTCTTATTATATACTAACAACTGACAACAAACTGGCATCTTAATTTGGTAATTATTCTTTGTGATATATAAAGCATGCATTTCAGATTAACAATATTTAGAATATTATCACCAAGTAATAATGTCTCTACAGAGACCAGGTTCTTCGGATCACAGCACAAAATGCGGAGCAGATCGCTCTCCTGAAGGAACTCCCTGAAGAGATTCTCGGAGTAAAGCCCATTGATCATGTTTCAGATCATCAGTGTTACAGATTTGTTGGGATTGTATATATATATATATATATATATATATATATATATATATATATATATATATACAGTTCATATTATGATATATAATATAATATATCTTATATTTTGCTCTGTGTTCAGCTGGACTTCTGGATGCCACCCTCTCGCGTGTCTCTGCCTGTGGATGTTCATGTCCCGTTTCACAGCCTACAGGGAGTCAGGGCATTCCTGGCATACCATCAGATCCCGTATTACGTCATGATTGAGAATGTCCAGGTGAGACTATATATATAAAAAAACATGAAAATAATTAGTTTAGTTGCATATAGAACTAAATAAATATTTATCAGGAATAATTACAAAATGTTAATATTTATTTTATGGCTTTCTGTACTATAAGGCTTTGCTGGATGATGAGGAACGTGAGATGGTGAAATATCGTTCCTTTCCAAGAAGCACCGATGACTTTGTCTACACCACCTACCATGATCTGAACTCTGTGAGTGGTGCAACTTTAATTCAGTATCAGTACGAGACATTGAACTTTCGACATCAGCCTTTTAAAATAAAATGCGTCTTATTGTGCTTTAAAATTGTTTGCATCAAATGTGTTTCTGACTAGAGTTCAGTGTGTTGTTTATAAACCAACACAGCTCTCCAACCATTCTCAATCATTTGATCTTCACCATGTTTCTCTCAGGTTAATTCTTTCATGGACATGCTCGTGGCAGAGAACAGTAATCTGGTCAGCAAAATTGAGATTGGTAAGAGCTACGAGGGCCGCTCCTTGGACGTCCTGAAGGTAGGTCACGACACATGATCAATAGCAGTTTTAAGGTATCTTTTAAGCATGCTTAGTTTACTATTAGGAAACTATTTTTTATTTTTGGCCATTAATTATACTTCAGTGTTAGTGGAAATTAATTCTTAAATCCAAGTTTGCATACTAATTTGCATATTAGTGCTGCCCAAATAATATACTGATAATAGTTTATCAAAAAACACCAAATCTTTGGTGAGTCCATAAACTATGTGTGTTTCATTATGCGATAAATATTGTGATTATGCCATGATTCTAATAAATTTAAAAGAAAGTTCAACCCAAAATTTTAATTACCCTAGGTTTTATAATGGTAGTGAATGGCTGTTGAGATTTTGAAGTCCAGTAAAGTTAATCCATCCATCATAAAAAGTGCTTCACATGGCTCTGGGGGGTTAATAAAGGCCTTCTGAAGCAAATCAATGCATTTGTGTAAGACAAATATCCATATTTAAAACTTTATAAACTGTAATCTCTAGCTTCCACTAACTGCTGTATGCAAGTTCATGAGAGAGTAGCATTTCAGCTAAGCGAATGTTGTGATGAATGCAGAAGTGACGAATGCAAAAGCACAGAGGAGAGAGCTAAACAAAACACAAGACACATATTAGAAGTACAAAACGAGGATTTGTACAGGTTCCATGAATGTTCAAAGTTCTTCATGGAACTATCAGTGGCAGTAAAGAACCTATACATTAAAAATGTATGCAATTTAAAGGTCAGATTAAATGAATATTTCCACTAGTTCAATATGACTTATATCCTGCATTCAGTTCAGCACTGGAGCGAACCGTCCAGGTATCTGGATCGACACTGGCATCCACTCCAGAGAATGGATTACAACGGCCACCGCAATCTGGTCTGCCAAAAAGGTCACCTGAAATGACAAAACACAATCTACTCAATCTACTACCACAAAACTATTGGTCAACAACTTTCCCACATGTGTTTTCCATTTCATAGATCGTGACCGATTATGGACGTGACCCCGTCCTCACTGACATCCTTAACAACTATGATATCTTCTTGGAGATCATCGCCAATCCTGATGGTTTCGTATACACCCACAGCAATGTGAGTCTGATGCCTGGAAGACTTTACATCGAAAGCTAATCTCAGTTGTAATAAAATTTGACCTTTTTCTTGTGTAAACCAATTGGTTGGTTGGTTGGTTTGTTTAGGACCGCATGTGGCGTAAAACCAGAAAGCCAAACCCGGGCTCCAGCTGTGTTGGCGTTGACCCCAACAGGAACTGGGAAGTTGGCTTTGGAGGTGAGATGTAGCTTAGTTTGGGATATTGTGGTTCTGATGTATTTATACTGTAAATCCCAATGATATGTAATCTTATCTTTCATCTACAGGGCCTGGTGCCAGCAGCAACCCATGCTCTCAAACCTACCATGGTCCCAGCGTTCATTCTGAGCCTGAGGTCAAGGCCATTGTGGACTTTGTAACATCTCATGGCAAACTAAAGGCCTTTTTGTCCATCCACAGCTATTCCCAGATGCTCCTCTATCCATATGGATACACAAGAACTCCTGCAAAGGACCAGGCTGAACTGGTATGGATCTGGAAACTGTTAACATGATAGATTTGTTCAAATATGATAATTCTTTATTGTCTCTTCAGCATGAACTCGCCAGAAAGGCCATCTCTGAACTCCAGTCCTTACATAACACTGCCTACACATATGGCAGCGTCATTACTACCATCTGTGAGTACATTTACAATTAACCTAAGGCTCTTTTGTCAATATTATATTGTGTTTCAGAATGACTAATATTGATGATAATCTCATTACAATCTCTCTGCTCTCAGACCAAGCTGATGGAATCACTGTTGACTGGACCTATGAACAGGGCATCAAGTACTCCTACACCTTTGAGCTGAGAGACACTGGCCGCTATGGTTTCCTCCTGCCTGCCGATCAGATCCTCCCCACTGCTGAGGAGACCTGGCTGGCCCTGATGATCATCATGGAGCACACCAAAAATAATCCATATTAAACATATAACAATGCTTCTGAGCCAAGCTTCATAAAAGAGTGCTAATAAAAGACACTTAATCAATGCTGCATTAGTGTCAGATAGTGTACGGTGAGCGAGTCAATAATTGCAATAATGACTGTCAGATTGTAGAATATCCATCTTAATGCAGTGCCTCTTGACTAATTAATGAATAGGCAGACATTGTCTCGAAACATTGATTTGAGTAAAAAGTATTTTTTATAATTGTACCTGTATTTCCTCTTAAAGTTTCTGCTCCAAATATTTCCATACAATGTGCAAAACACAAGGTTTAGCAATGACGAACACTGTTAATTATTAGAATCCTCTGAGGCTATTTTCACTTCAGTCACAGCACTGAACCATACTTAATTTTAAATTCAGTCCTATCACTGAAAAGCGCAACTGACCGATCAAAGTCAAGTATTCCAGAAAGTCCTTATGTCTGAAGGTTGCATTAACATAGCCACTGTAAAGTGTTTTAAGAATAAGTTTGACCAACAAGCAGTTACTCAACAGGAAATCTTTCTTTTCGGATCCAAAGTAGACCAACCTAGCTTTTTGTAATCAATTTCAAAAAGCTATGATCAGTTTTGAAGAAAAAGATCTGATGACTAAAGCCAGCTGAATAAGTGGTTTGCTGTTAAACATCTGTAAAATCAATTGTGAACTGTACTTCTTTCCCTCAGTTTATTTAATTCCTGTCAAAAATTATACATGTCACGCAGTACATACATGGGAAATAGGCTATTCTTAAAAAAAGCATGTAGGCTAGGTATCACTTGGGTCTACAGAATATAAAATTGACTTTTATTCAGCCTTTAATACAAAGTAACAAACCAGGTAGTTTTCATTTTATAGATTAAATTAAATTACTTAATTGGTCAATAAAACAAAGTCTATGACAGAAGAGGGATAACTGATTTCGGTCAATAAGCACACAAACACAGACAACTTTCTACCACTTCATGTACACATACATATACAATGACTGAAAAAAAGAATTTTTTTTTCAAAAAAAGTTCCTTCATCAGGCTCTGCAACAGACAAAGCTTCATTGATCTTCATTAATTCACGCAATAGCACAGTTCATAACATTCAAATCACAGTTCAGTAGATGCCGATTATGAAAGAAAATTCCACACCGGCTTGGAAAGCATTAACCATAAAAATAAATGCACTGAACAAACAGAGAAGCTCTGGCTTTAAGGCAAGATCAGCACATCTAAAATATTTCTAAAGCACTGCAGCATACTACTGCGCAAGTAAACATACAGCATGCTCAATGAACACATCATGTCGTAGCACAGTTAAAGCAAAAAAAGTTGAGTCCTTTCACTAAGACCTGCTTGTTACTTACATAACATATAGAAGAACCTACATATGCATTAAAAGGGATAAGGTGTTAACCCTAGACATCTTATTATAGTATTAATGGCCAATTATGCCAAAAAATGTACAGTGGCAAAACGCGAAACAGATTTAGATCTTACACATGCAGTTTGGATTTGGAGACTGCAGCGCAAAGATTTGTGAATAAACTGAAATGATGAAAACAACTGAAACAGTGCCATTTGTGTGTGGTACCAGAATCAAGAAATGTTCAGTTTCTCCCAATGTAGTTCTGAGAACGTGCATGTGTCATAATAAGAGTGAACTTAAAAAACAAACACACAGTAGTTTAGAAGTGTCCATGTTCACAGGAATCTTGCGAAAGGAAAATATAAAGGCTTTATTTGCATTAGAGAGAAGATGACACTGACGAAGGTGAAGCTGAGGATTATTTCCAAGGTTGACTACTCCGTGAACGAGCACTTTCTGATCCTGCTATGGACGATCCTTGTCGACTGCTCCGAGCTGTAGATGCTTTAGAGCGAGCGCTGCTAGTGGACATTCTGCTGCTTAGACGACCTAGAATGGGGGGGGGGGGGGGGGGTAAACAGAAAAAATATACACATTATTAAAAACTGAGCATTAATGTTATTTGAGAATAATAATAATTATGGCAGCAAATCAGCTGTTTGGAATTATTTCTGAAAGACCATGTGACACTAAAGACTGTTATGGCTGCTGCTGAAAATTCAGCTTTGCCATCACAGAAATAAACTACCTTTTAAAATGCATTCAAACAGAAAACAGTTCTTTTAAACTACAATATTTTTTCCCAATATTACTGTCACATATATGCTGCCCTGATGAGCATAAGATAAACATATATTACATATATTGTTTGTAAGTGTGGCTCAAAGAAGCATGCTGAGATGGCCGTGTTACCATCTATTGGTAAACTGTTCATAATGCAGTGAAAATGGCTTGATCAGATTTGAAATGATGACTCACTGCTGGGCTCACTGGGTATGTACACTTCTTCTAGGTAATGCTGGATTTTGCTGAGGTCTTCTGAGGTGAACCGCCACTTTTTTTCTGCTGGCTGTGACGTCTGCTGTGGAACCGATCGCTTACGACCTCCAGGTCCAGAGGGTGACGGCAGACAGGAGATGGGAATGGAGCCAGTTGTCATTCCCTCAGGGAACTTCTGAGCAACCACTTTTAAACCTTTTTGAGAAAAGAAAAAAGAAGTTAATGAATAAGTGGCATTAAATACATCATACTGACAGGATAAAGTACATGTATGTGTTGGAGATCCCTGAGACTTCAGTTATCTATTTATAAATTCATTTTACTGCTGTTACATGATTAATCGCATACAAAACAAAAGTTTTTGTTTGTATAAAACATGTGTGTGTTCTGTGTAAATTTATTGTTTATAAAAATACACACACATTACAGTATATATTTAGAAAATTTTACATGTATTTACATTCATATAATTTACATTATAAATACATGTATTTACTATACTGTATTTACTATAAGCATTCTTTTTTTAATATACACATGCAAGTGTATTTATATATACACATAATAAATATACACAGCACAAATACATATATTATATAAAAAAAAATATATATATATATATATATATATATATATATATATATATACATATATTATAAAGAATATATATATCGAGTCAAGAGAGAGAGATTTTTTTTGGATGCGATAAATCCTTTGACAGTTTTAATATTAACCTCTTGCTCTCTTCTCCACTCACCCCCTGACAACATGAAGAGATTCTCGAAGCCTCTCTCACACATGGTGGTGGCGGCTTGACTTGCTATCCTCTCATCCTCATCATACAGGATTATGATCTTCCCTGATGCATTTTTCTGCATAGTTGTAAAAGATTTTAACACTAGCAATGGGCATGAGTACACAAGAAACTGAAATGATAAATCATTAATCACATCATTAAAACACAATAACAGGGTTACTTTTTTCAAAAATTTTACACTTTCAAGAGACTGTTCCCATCATATCTATTAATGAATGCACAATAAATATTTTATTTATTCATATATGATCAATATATATATATATATATATATATATATATATATATATATATATGATCATTCATAATACATATGTGTATAATAATAATAAATACAAATAATAAAAGTTCATACATGTACAATAAATAAATAGAACTATACATTTTTTATATTTTTTTTACTTATTTATTATGCTAAAGTTTATTACATGTGTAGTACAGGTTTGCGATATGATTCAATAGAGAAAAAACATTGTCAGGTTCACATTTCAGGAATAAAAGGATACATAATCGAGAACTTCTTTCGTGTATGGGTTCATTGTCCTTGATAAGGTCGCAATGGGGTAACTATATGCTGTAAGCAAACAACAGATAAAATTATTCACAGAAAACATTCATATTAATGCTTTTAATGTCTTTTATTCTTTCAGCAAAATACGGTTTTTAAGGGTAAGTTTCCTACCACTGGTAATATGGCACTGGTCATACTGTTCTCTGTCCCGCACATCCAGCAATAGATAAGGGCAGTCAGGATAAGGGCACTCTGGGATGTTGGAGGTAGGCACTGGAGAGTTTTGGATGCTCTTCTGTCCATTCTTGTCCAGATCCATTTCTCCCACGCCACTGATGACACTATGAATGAGCCAAGAGATTCTCAGTTACACCGAGTCCGGACAGTCAGAGCTTCTCACTGTTACAGGCTAGATCTCATTGTATCCCCCCACAGGGTCTCTGAGGACAGAGTCTGATTGCACTGACTGCCCCTAAACAAGCTCAATGGAGCTTGAGGCCATGAGAAAGCAGCCCGGCCAATCAGAGCTCTTGTGAGCGCACAATAGAGGAAATGTTAGAGGGGGCATCAGTTAGATGCATAAAATGATATTCTGATGTGGCTGGTGAATTCAAGAGATAGCTTTATGTGCCTTTTACAAACACAAAGGTGATCCGGCTACCTTTGGAGTGTAGATCTAGGAGAAAATGCAGTGTCGCCGGATTCATCATTGTTGATACTCAGTGGGGGAAGAAGCGTCGGCTGGGGGGAGCCATTCGTCTGATCAGAGAGACGGTCGAGGCCCGGTGATGCAGAGAATATTGAAACATCATCTGAAATCACATACAAAAAAATGAAAACAACCACAAATGATTTTCAGGGAGTTTCTATGCATTTGCTGAAGTATGGAGCCACTAAGGGGAAAAAAAGCACTATAATTTTCCACCAACCCATTGCGGTCAAAACTACTTAATTTCACAAATACATTTTTAGTTCATTTGCAAACTTTTAAACTTTTGTGTTCGCCAGATGACCTTTATCTGCTCACACAACTTTTGCTTTGTCTCACAAAAGTATTCCATTACACCAAGAAACTTTGCTCCTACTTGAAAAATGATTGCTTTCTCCAAAACTTTTTGTTTGTTCACAAAAGCATTAATATATAATATAATAAACTGATGTGAGCAAAACTACTTATAGAAAAACAGAGCAACATAAAAGAGAAATGAAAATCTTACCTTCTAATCCCACCATTTCATCTTTAATGTTGTCATTCTGATCTGACACTGAAGCAACTTGGATTACCTGAAAAAAAAAAGATATATTAAAATACAAAACTGTTCATAAGTTTGTGGACAAAGATTTTTAGTTAAAGTAATTAAGACTTTTATTACATATTGACAAAGAAAAGGCATTTATAATGTTCCAAAAATAATTTTAAGTGAATGAAATGTAACTTTTCCACAAAAATATTAAGCATTGATCATAAGTGATGTTTCTTGAGCAGCAAATGAGCATTCAAGAAAACAGTAATTTTACATTTTAGAAAGAAAACATTATGCTCTATTTAATGTATTATTCACATACCAGCTGTGCAAATGTAGTCACTTTCAGTCTTTTAAACAGCTCGTCCTTCCTATATCTGTAGTCTGGAAAACAAAAATGGCATAAGAATGCATTTCAAATGATTTAAAACTCTTGTACACAATTTAGCAACAATCTTGATGCATTTTACCTGGATCCTGAGTGTTACCATTTTTCTCTTCATCTTCATTCAAAGACAAATCATTTAACTTCACTCCCAATATATCAAACTCCATTTTAATACCAACTAAACTTGATTTTAACACACCAATTGCCTCTACAAACTGAGACCAGCTCTGCCAACATCTCTTTATATCATTGGCAAGAACTCCATAGTCCAGCCTCACCACCGAACCCACCGAAAGATGCCAAGTGACACCGCTGGATGAGGTTATGTATCTCAGTTTCACTACAGACAGTCTCAACAGAGGAATTACTGTAATCTACAGTACAATCACCATCATCTGCTCACGTATCCAAAAGAAGGAAGGATTGCTTATCCTTGAGAAATCACAAGGAACCTGTAACAAGATGACTAATGTGGACAAAGGAGACTTTCTCTCCTTATCAAGTAAGAAAATATCAGTAGGACAAGCGTATCTGGAGACACATAGCTTAAACAAGTCATTAAGTGCCTGTTCACACATTCTGCAGTGTTGTAATTACTTTTTAAATGTAAATAAATACACCATTGTGGTGTGTTAGTTAGAATCACCCTTTAGGCTACTTCCATGTAAAATGTACCATGACATTTCTATGTATCAAATATATTTCTCCACTACAATATGTATAATTATTTCATGTATAACTTACTTTTCCTTGCCTCCTCTAGTCTCTCCATGTACTTTGTCAGGCTGGAGCCTAAAAAATAAACTGGGTTAAACACCATATACTTTTTTTTTTTATCGTATACGCAAAAGATATTCAAAAATGTTTACGATTTGATAAAAAGTCAATACCTGTATCAAGTCGTGTTTTTACATGTTGATATTTTGGATTCTGTGGAATCCTCTTCTTTAAATACTGGGGGGAAAGAAGCATCCATTTCAAGAAAACATTTGACGGATAAATGCATCGTATAAATATGATCATTATTCTAAAACTTAACTTAGTGGTAAATGAAATAATGAGTGTTTTGTCTCTTTTGTTATGGGGATCAATGTAACGGAATGATTTCAATGAAAATAACACTGAGTTTAATAGAGCATCAGTGTTCATGAAAGCCACTTTAAGCTCTAATAACATCCATTAGATTAGACAGAAGGTTAATTTATTGATAGGCATTGTTACAAATGAATACAAGATGAAAGCATCAGCAGTAAACTGGTGTTGATGGATAGACAGAGTAGGTAACGTTATGTATGTGATGGCAACAGAGGATCAACACCGGTGTCACATTCCCATTAAACCGCAGCTCTCCATGTCAAACATACCTGGGCTAGCTGTTAAAATATTACAAACTGTTCAAATTGCACTTTGCATAAAAATAAACCCACTGACCGCAGAGTCGCCAATCCCCCGCTTCACCGACATCTTCAAGCAGCTGAGCTTCTGCGGCTAACGATAGCTTGCAAGATCAAAACTCAAAGCGTCGTCTGTTTGAACAACGCCTTCGCCGATTGGTCCGTAGATTTGAGGATCCAATCATTGATTGCCTTCTTACTATCTCAGGGTTGAGGTCTACGAGTTTACCGCTTGGTTTGTTGCTAAGCAACGGCGTTATTTCCAATGCCCATGGATACAACTCTGCAGTGACAGAGCCGTTGGCCGTATTTATTTATTACAAGCTTTTGCTTATCCATATGGTTTTTTTTTACATTTATTTTTTCTGAAGACATTTGTTTGTAATATTTGGCTGGGATATGCAACTCTGTGACTCTACAGATAGTATAATCTTCGCAAGACAAGCTTGCAAATTTTAGATTTAATCCCAACACGCCTTCTGTTGCACTTTGAGGTTGGGCTACACTTGCGTCTTCCATTGACATTAACGCAGACGTTAATATGTCTAAATTAGTGTTTTATCAGCCAAAACAGCGGTGTATAACGTACATGTAAATAGTTAGACACGAAAGATTTTTGAGTTAATTTCTCGATATTCTGCTTCTCTAGCCTGGCGCTGACTCGATGATTCTGAGCGTGATTTGTTTGGTCTGGGTAAAACGCGGCTTGTTTGACAATCTGGGAAGTGGCTCAACATGAACCAGTTTCACTTATTTACTTCGAAATCCAAGACCAAACTGTACCAATTTCAGAGACTTTTTTGACTTTTACAAGAATAATGGCGTCTGTAATGGTAAGAAGACTTATCAGAAACATGTTAAAATGCGGATATGGGCATTTTAGTTAACTTAGTTGTTGGTCAGCTTTGTGCAAACTGTGCTGGAAAGTTTCGTGTTTATGTTTGTATATTTAAGTGTATTTATTGGTAATATTTGTTCGAATTCGAAATTAACCTTGAGTAATTGACCAAAAACTATGCAATAAACTATCACTAACAAAAAAGTGCTGTGAAATTAGCGTATTTTTAGACATGGTAACGTTACTACCATCATGGTGTTTTGTATTAACATTGTTTGTTTGACATGTAACGTTACCACGTTAATACCATGATTTTTTGAAAAATATCCCATTGTATTACCATGTTTTTTGGACATGATGATGAGATGGGGTTACGTAATTTAATTTCAAAATAAAAGCAATTGTAATCATGTGTATGGTTAATTAAATTACAGTTACAGAATTTTAAAGGACTCCAAAGTGGGTTCATTCTGATGTTTTTACACTAACACATACAGATTTAATTGATTTCTTTCATAAATTGCAGTGACTGCTCTAGAAAAAGGAACACCAATGTTTCAGGAGTTTAGAACATCCTTATTCAATAACTTTTATTTTCTTTATAAGTTTATGAATAGCTATGCTTCATTTTTTTAAGATGAACTGTTTTTTTTCCCAAGGCATTGTTAGATTCAAGAGTTTCCTGTCATAGCTGACCACAGAGTTTGATTTCAAAAACCGTATCATAGCTATGAAACTATTTCTTGTTTAGATTTAAAATAGGTATTTAACCTTGATAATGATCTCACAGTAAATCTGATTTTGTGGTGGCTGTGCTTCAAAGGGGATATCAGATGCCCATTTTCCACAAATTTGTATAAAATGTCTGGCCTGACTTTGGTTAAAGTTCCTCAGTGGTCGTGTAAAACAACACCCGACTGGTTTCAACAACACAGACTTGTTTCGGTGCATATCTCTTTAAATGCTAAAGAGATCATTTATAATTATAAAAATATAAAGTCTGACACTTAATTCTTCTGGAAGTGTAACTGGATCACGAACAATGGGTACTGATCTATCCTTGAGTTTTAAATTGATATATATGTATGTCTGTGTGTGTGTGTGTGTGTGTGTGTGTGTGTGTGTGTGTGTGTTTAATATAACATGTGTATATTCAATCACATTATGCTAAAAATTTGCACTGAAAACTTGTATATAAACAAAAAAATTAAATAGGAAATTCTAATTCTGTTCGATTTTTGGACTTAATTTTTACACCTTATTTTTCTGATGTGTTTTTGTTTTTCCAGGAAGATCCCACGCTTGAAAGACATTTTAAAGGTCACAAAGATGTTGTGTCCTGTGCCGACTTCAGCCCCAATAATAAACAGCTTGGTAAGTCATGTCTTTTTTTTTTTTTTTTTATCTGAGAACATTCCAATTTATCCACTTGCAACTTCTCTTGCAGCTACTGGATCCTGTGACAAGAACCTTATGATCTGGAACCTCACTCCTAAAGCCAGAGCATTCAGGTTTGTGGGTCACACAGATATCATAACAGGTGTCCATTTTTCTCCAAGTGGTTCCTTGGTGGCATCTTCATCCAGAGATCAAACAGTTCGACTGTGGACGCCCAGCATGTGAGTGAGAACAGATGCCCACTTTCTAGTTTCAGTATAATTTGTATCTTAATGCGTTACACTAAATTCGTGTTACAGAAAGGGCGAGTCGACTGTGTTCAAAGCTCACACAGCGAGCGTTCGAAGCGTTCAGTTCTCCAGCGATGGCCAAAGGCTGGTCACGGCTTCAGATGACAAGTCTGTGAAAGTGTGGGGTGTCGAAAGGAAGAAATTCCTCTATTCTCTCAACCGGCACACCAACTGGGTGCGCTGTGCGAGGTATGAGACCATGTGTGTAACCTTTCTGGTTTGTTCCATAAAGTTGGATTTCTCTGACTGTCACTTGGTCTGTCCCTGTCAGGTTTTCTCCAGATGGTCGTCTTGTTGCTTCCTGTGGTGATGACAGGACGGTTCGCCTCTGGGATACATCCTCGCGTCAGTGCATCAACATTTTCACAGACTACGAAGGGTACTTGAGCAGTGTTGTTTTCTCCCGAATCTTTGTTTTTTGGGTTCAAGTTAACTGATATTTCAAATTGTTTGTTTAGGTCAGCAACATTTGTGGACTTCAATTCTAGTGGCACGTGCATTGCATCATCAGGAGCGGACAACACATTGAAAATCTGGGATATTCGTACAAACAAATTAATACAACATTACAGAGGTAGTAGAACAGAGTTTTCCACATCATACATGGTATTTTATTTTTGATAGAGTCAAGGACTTGTTTTAAGCATATAACTTCCATTTGTCTTGCAGTTCATAGTGCAGGGGTCAACTGCTTTTCCTTTCATCCATCCGGAAACTATCTGATCAGCGGTTCAAGTGACAGTACAATGAAGATCTTAGACTTGCTGGAGGGGAGGCTCATTTACACCCTTCACGGCCACAAGGTGTCGCTCTCTTGCTAATAGTGAAGAATTTGAATCCCATTCCCAACTTGAACGATTAGGAATTCATCCAAAAAAATGAAAATCTTGTCACCATCCTCAAGCTTTTTTTGAAAGAAACGTTCTGCTTTTTCAGTAGGACACAAAGGAGAATTTATTTATTGAGGTCTTGCCAAACAGTAAACATTACAATTTTGTTTTTCCAATTTTATTTTAATAAAAAAAATTCTCACATATTTTTTTTATAATATAATTTGACAGGTAATTTTCCTCTGTTATGTTTGCTTTTTTATGTTACTGTTCATACTTGTCTATGGTAAAGCTGAAGACAACTTTCTACATAGTTTAATATTAAAATTAAAATTAATTTAATATTAAATTCAACATTTACTGATATATTAAAATCAAAAGTTGTATCTGTTAGCTTTTAGTGATATTTATTAACTAACATTAGCCAAGATTAATAAATACTGTTACAGTGGGTTAGTTGAAGCAGTAACTAATATTAACTAACTGGATGTTATTTTACAGTGTTTCTGAAAAAGTAACAGCAGACCTTTTTTTAGAATAAGAGCATGTTTTCATTTCTGGTTAACAATTCCTTCAGTTTTATGTATATTTTGTGTTATAGACCTGTATTAAACATCCCACCCTTATAGGAGAAGCCCTAAAGTGTCTTTTTCTCCTTGCTCTCAGGGTCCAGTGCTGGCTGTGGCGTTCTCTCGAGACGGAGGTCTGTTTGCTTCAGGAGGTGCTGATTCTCAGGTAATCATGACCTAATGATTGTTTTACCATCCGATCGCTATCAGGCTGATGTCACATGCTTGTGGTGGTCTGGGTTTCAGGTTCTGATGTGGAAGACCAACTTCGATTCACTGAATTACAGAGATCTGTTGAGCAGGCACAGCAAACGAGTCACTCCGGATCCACCTCCACACCTGACGGACATTTACCCTCGATCACCTCACCGACACAATGCTCAGAATGGCACAGTAGAGGTCAGTGGACGACACCGCTGCACTGCTACTACAATCCTTCAAAAGTGTTTCACAAACAGTACTGATTTTCCCCTCGGGGGTCGGTACAGCATCAGTGCTGTAGATCAATCCAGTACTTTTATTCACTCTGTGACGTGCACACTACATTCATGTTTGCGGTAATCACTTGTTGACGTCAATACTCTCATTTCCTTAGATTAATCCCATTGTTGCTGATACTCAGTCTGGTGACCCTCAGGTGGTTGAAGTGGGACGTGTTCTTTTCTCCACAGCGGTAAGATCTTAACTCTAAGAGGAACTGATTAATGTAATCGGAACTGTTTCAGTCCAAGCACTAGGGGGAGATATAGGCCAGCTAATGTTGAGCCCTCACTGAACAGTGTGCTGTCAATGCAAGTCACTGACACTCTGTCATGTTTTATTTGAATTTTTTATAATCGCTCCTCACTTCATCTGTATTTATCAGTATTTGTAACTTTGTAATGGTTTTGTCTACTCTATCCAGTTCTGTCATTCACTTTCTAATACAGTGGGGTTTAAAATTCTGAGACCACATTACAAATCTGGAATGCTACAATGAAAGAAAAAGACAAAATCGTTAGAATTTATTACATTTGGGTTAATTTTCCACTGTTTTTTTCTCAAATTGCTATTCTAATTTATAATTTGTAGTGAAATATAAATGTATATTGAATATAATAAAAAATAATAAATTCATTATTTGTTTGTGAACTTATTAATAATAATAAATTGCTGTCAGTATCAATTGTTTTCCCTCAAATTTCTATATTAATGCTTTAATTTGTAATGAAAAATTCTATATAATTATATAAAATATAATTATTAATTTATGTATTTTTTTTCCTTAACTCTCAAATGGCTAATTGTTGTTAATTATAAAAATTATGATACTATAATTTGTTATGCAAATAAATTAATATTAAATATAATTTTTACATTTATGTGAAATTTTTACTTTGTTTTCATTTACATTGAAATATTTATAACAAATGTAGTTATTAAATGAATGTAATTTAAGTGTTTTCTCAAATTGCTTTTCTGATACTATGATTTGTTAAAAAAATGTTATATTTAAATAATTTTTAAATTCATGTTACTATTGCTATTCTCATACTATAATGCATAATTAAAAATAAACTATTTGTATTAAATATAATGTAATTTCAATAAATTTAAATATATATTATATAATAACTTATAACAATAGTAAAAATATATAATATGAATATATTCAGTTAAAAAAATGCAAAACATAAGGATTTTTGTCTCAGATTTTTGAACCCAACTGAATAATTATAGCGAATATAGCACATGATTACTATTACAGCTGCAGGTCAAAAAAAAATTGAAACCGTTTAATATATTTAGCCCAACAAGTGTTGTTTGTGTGGCCGGTATGTCTCAAAACCTTTCTTATTTACTGTGTGCTTTGTTCTGATCAGAAATATGGGAATGTCCTCATTCTTCTGTGCAAAATGCTGCCCTTTCTGCTTTACAAGCGGATTGAGGAAATGCTGCGAGACGGCACACTACAGACTGTGTGTGCCTTGCATGTTTACAGGAAGTCTCTTTCTCTGGCCCTTTCTTTCCCCCTCTCTTTTTTTCTTTCTTTTTTTGTTGTTGAGCACACTCATTCTGGCTGTGTAGAGTAGCTCGAGCGTGACATCAAAAACACACAGAGCACACACGTGCCTAAAGCTGGGCTCTGATGTGACCTCACTTTGCCGCTGGAGCCATAGACTAATAATAGACTCCTCCACACTGTGTCTTCAGCTCTCTCCCTCTCTTCCATTTTCCCTTTTGTCTGTACACACTGTACTACACAGACAAAACAATTGTTCGGCTTAGTCGCCTGCACACTCACTGACTAGTCGATTAGTTCTGCCACTAGACTCATGGGATAGGTTTTGACTAGTTGTTGATCATGTGATTTCAGTTACACTTGTTCTGTGCTAAGTCCCAGCTGGTGTTGCTGTGCGTCTTTAACCACATTCATGCTTTTGCAAATCGCATCAGGATTTGATTGTTATTCACGAGCATCAAACTCCGTTTAAATGGATTCTGTTTAATTGGGTGTATTTCCGTTGTTTTTATGAGATATGAAAGACATTTGCTAATGCTGTGTGTTACACAGGATGTGTTTTGGACGGTTTTGAATCAGTCTTTTTAAACAAGCCATTAAAGGAATCGGCTCATAGTAGTCATTTGTTTGTGGATCAAACTATATTGGGTCAACCACCTCTTGCCAAAAACAATAAAGGCTGCTGAAGCTGCATGGCACATGGTGAGGCATTCACATAAGGTAAACATTAACCCACTGACTTGTCAAATGCTCTTCTGGATGACAAGTTGACTATTAAAAATTAGCCATAGTGCATAGGTTCACTTTTTCCATTCACACTTTACAACGTTGGCTCATTCCAGTCCAGGATGCCCTTCCGAATCAGACCTGTCAAGGCACATTTACAGGGAAACCCTGTCATTATCTGGCCCTGGGCGCCCCACAGTCCCTTAGGGCAGAGTTTCCTCATTCTGCTTCCCTGCCTTTTGTGCGTGGGAGCAGAGACAGGAGGAAGTGGACAGCAAAGAGAAGTATGACTCGTGGCGCCTTTTTGTGTGATGCTTCCTGCCATCACTTCCTCTTGACTGACTCTCTCCTTTCGGTTTGAGAGTGTGTGTGCGTGTATGTGCAGTAATGTGGTCTTCAACTGGTGGAACTCTTCAGCATTTTCGTCCTTGTTGACTTCCTGATGCATTAGATCTTCTGTGCATTGGCGACACGTAAAAATTCCAGAAGTATTTGAATAACAACAAAAGGACCACGACCCCAATGATCTGAGAGCACTCAAGTCAAAGACAAGTGTTAGTGTGCATCAAAGAACTCTTAGGTCTGGTGGATAGTTGCGTACAATTTTGGTATCCCACTCACAATGCTTTTAATCAGTTCATAAGAATGTTCTACTATCAATAAAAGCTGTAAAAAATACAATATATTATTACATGTTTTTATTAAAAAATCTAAAAATATTCTATATCAGTATATTTATAGCTTTACTCTCATGTATCAACAGGTTTGTTACTTTGAACATTTGTACAGTGCAAAAAAGATTGTATTCGTTTCAATCCAATTACTAAAATATCACAATATATTGAAACTTGTATCACATGATGAAATAGTTGTTGATAATTGATGTATAAGGTTAAAAAAATGACAAATATTTTTTTAACAAATATCTACAGTGCACCTTCATAATTGTAATCATAAGTAAAAATAAAATTGCTAAATAATTCATTTGATGAATTAATACTAATACTACTACTATAATAATAGTAATGTGGTTTTGTTTTCTATATTATTTTAAGTACAATGCAGAATTAGTAGTTTGTATTATTAATAATTGTAATTTTTATGACATACCACAATATCAGTATTTAAAATATTTATTTGGATTCTAAGATAAAAGTAAAGTAATTTTTTGCTCTCTATATGGTAAAATGTAATTACCCTTGAAGCTCCACAAGGATGAACTATCACATTTTTTGTACAATATAAATAGGTCCCACTTTCACATTATATTTCACATTATATATATTTTTATTTTTTATAAAAGTACAATGTACAATAATTGCATTATATCAAATGATTAATTTAAATGTTAGTACATAGTTGTTTAAGACATATATTTTGTGTCCTAAAAACAAAGTGTTATGGAAAGTATATATACATACATTTTTGCAAATTTAAAAGGGTCATATGATGATTTTTTAAAGATCATTATTTTGTGTATTTGGTGTAACAGAATATGTTGACATGCTTTTAATGTAAAAAAAAAAAAAAAAAACGTTTTTTTTCAAAGAATGTACATTATTGTAGGTCCTTTATGCCCCGCCTCTCTCAAAAACGTTTTCTACAAAGTCTCTCCTTCCGACAAGCATAGTCTGCTCTGATTGGCCAACTGACCCAGTGCATTTTGATTGGCCGAACACCGCAAGCTATCGTCAGAAATAAAATGCTCCATAATTGTGATCTTAATCATTCAAAATAAATGTAAAGACAGTTAATAATGTCCTTAGTTTTACAGTCAGTTCAAGCCCAAAAGGGAAACAGAGTTGCGTGACAGATAATGATGATGAGACAAACGTGCAAAACTCCGCATTTGAACATTGAATAGTAAATACTTAAAATAATCACAAACCATACTTCCAGTAGCTGATTCAGAAGTGCCAGATTGTCATAGCAAAGTCAGAATGACCTACTCGCCTAGGTTCACGAAACAGTTGAAACATGAAATGCGTTGCTTTTCTGTAGTTAGTAATCTTAAAGATTCCCAAATGCATCTACTTTCGGAAGGCCAAATAAAGTGCTTTTGCTTTTGCCTAGAAACACACAGCATTTCCATAACAAAGCTGCTTCAACACTAACTGTGGTTACTGAAACAATGCCTTCTTTCTTTGCGTGAACATCTAAGCGGCATTAAGCAAATATTTCCGTATAGTGACTTAGATATTGTGGGGATGTTTAAACAAGCCGTTTTAGGGGGCGTGGCAGAGTCTAAACTTTGAAAAAGGGTATCTCTTTGGATTTGAGAATTTAGTCTTTGCAACTTTACAGATCTACTTGAGCTTGCCAAGAGCTTGTAGCAGTCAAAAGCGAAATAAAAAAAATTAAATCGCATCATATGTCCCATTCCAAATAAGTAAGCTTTTTAAATTAAAATAGATTAACAGGTGAACTTATTAAGATGAAACCTAATATTGCTGAACTGTTTTTAATATATTCTATAGATGATTCAATTACACATGTAACTCAGTGTGTGTATGTTTGTTTGCGGGTCTGTAAATGTGTGCGCACCACCTGGTATTACATTTCTGAAGGTTGCTTGTAGGGGTGACAGACAGGAAGCAGGCAAAGAGCTTCTTCCTGTGTTGTGAAGAGCAAGAGATTGGGTAGCCGCGAGGTGTGGATACCAGCTTGAAGGCCTGCCACCGGCTCCGGTAACATGACGGAAGTAAATCGCTAAAGATAGAATGGCCCAGGGGAAGGTTCACTTTCCACCGGGAGAGCTTTTAGAAAGATAGCCTTACTCGGAGAGAGAGTGACTTGCCATCCACAAGCAAAAAAAACAGAGCCGTCAGCAGGAAGTGCTCATTGATTTGAATCGATGCATTGTTTGTGCATTTTCGAGCTGTTTACTCTACCCATATGGTGAAACATACATCACACCTTGTCATTTCTGAAATGTAGGTGGTAAAGTGTCGAAATATGTGTTATGGTTATGCAACAGCAGTCGTGTTATCGCAAATTTCCTGTTGTTATGTGGGCAGCATGAGCATCGGTGTTATTGCTCCTTTTCTGGATTCTTCTAAAAGCGCAGGTAATAGAAAAGGTCACTGCAAAAGTCTCATCCGGCCCATAATCCCCAGCGCTGACCCAGGGACCTCAGACGGGGACTCCGGCAGACAAACAGGCGCTCGCACATCAAAGACACAGGAACCCGGGCAGGTTCATCACTTATTCAATGTAGGGCGCACCCAGAACTCTGTGTGTCTGCCTTAATATTTCATCTGGTTTCTCGCCCATTGTATCCGTCTGCCCCTCTTCCTCTTTTTTTCTCCATTAAATGTTGTTTTTCGTCCATCCCTTTCATCTCATTCATCTGTTTTATCTGTGAGTTCCACCAAAGGCTATTGACCCCTGTTCTAGAATAGAGCCGTTCCATCCATTGAATCACACTGGCACTTTAACTTAATGGCTGATCTCACTTCCTCCATTAAAGCAGATGGTTTCTAAATAGTCCAGACCTCATCTTAAGTACCTGTCAAAATGGAGCGCCATCACATTAAGTGTAGAGTTGAAAGGACCTTATCAGAATCTGGCTTAGAGTATTTTTTTCCTCTCTCACCTGACTTTCTCTCTCTCTCTCTCTCTCTCTCTCTCTCTCTCCATGAGCTCTCTCAAGGGTATATGGTGGCCCGGAGGGGCATAGCTTAAAATACGCTGACAGTCCGTTGACATTGATTCTATAAATAGTGGCCTGTACTATTGCAGGTAACAGGGACATCTCAAAGGCAAACGGTGAGCTGCTCTCCTGCATTGCACTCACTGTGCTGTCCATCTTCACCATCCCTTCCAATAAGAATTTATTTTCAGCAGAACTGTGAAATTGTAATTATATAAGTTTTTGTAAATGTATGTTTTTTTTTCTCTTTTATTTCTTTTTTTCTATTAATATTTTTTTTTTATTTAACTGAATAAGCTTTATATATATACAGAGAGAGAGAGAAATTTACTCCGAATATTTGGAAATTATGATTAGTGGTGCTTTTCAGTGAGGAAATAATAATAATAAAGGTCTTTTGTATGTTTTTCCTATTATTCAGATGGTTTGGGATCTTAAGTTTTTTTCTTAATTTTTCATTGTTTTTGAAAATAAGTCTCTTGTTCACCAAAGCTCCATTTATTTGATCCAAAATACAGCAAAAACATTCATATTATTGCTATTTAATCATACTTTTCACTTTTAATATCATGTATGTAATCTTTTTTTATTATAAATATTTTTCAGTTTATTATTAATATCAGTGCTGTGTTGCTTAATATGTTCGTGGAAAACCTTGACTTTTTTCAGGATTCAAAATGAACAGTATTTATTTTAAATAGACATTTGTTATGTAATTATAAATGTCTTCACTGTTTTTACTTGCTGGAAAGAAGTATTAATTCCTTTTAAAAATCCAAAATGACCCCAGACTTTTGAAATGTAGTGTATTTTATTTTGTTTTATTTTCAAAACGACACCCCTACGACTTTTTTTTTTTTGTAATTTTTTTTTGTTAAATATTCATTTAAAACGTCATCATATAGACTAACATATTTTTAAAAAATGCAAATTTAAATGTAACAGTTATGAGATTTCCAGACATTTAAAGGCTTACTAGAAACAGTTATATTTCATATTTCAGCATTTTTACAGTACACGCAGCTTTTCAAGGCAGCATTGAACCACCACAATGAAAGAACAGATTAACTGCTCAATTCTTTTGAATACCTACTCAATCCTTTATATGATGCTAAATATACACTTGTCAAAACAACAGGTTTGTGCATTATGAGCACTTTTATGCAGTAAAGTGTTTGTGTACATGTTTTTAAACACCACAGCTACAGTATGGCCTCTTCAGAGCTGTGGATCCTCTGTAAAAACGGCAATTAAAAACACGTGTCATCCCTCCATGACCCTGCGCTTTAATAGAGAGGTGCTGCATGCACGGTTTTATGATTTATTTTGATGCTCCATTTAACTGTCGCTTTCCTTTTCACCTGTATGAGTTATTTTTAACATAGCATGAATAGAAGGTGGAAGCGCCTCTGTGAACTGCGTAGGATGAGCTATCAAAACATCGCTTTTCACTGATGGAAAAAAATGAGCTAATTTTTCTAAGTTCAAAAACAGCTATGAAAACTAAACAAAAAATCAGCCTACACAAACTCTTGATTAATTTGTTGTGGAAGTTTTATTTTAAGGTAGTGAAGAGGTGAGTTTTGGTTGGGTTAGATAAATAGAGCTCAGGCTTAGATAAAATAAATTAAAAATGTCTTGCTTGGCATGAGTTTTTGAAAAAACAGGGGTAAGAAAACAAATCCGCTTCCTCTGATTTGGTACAGGAGGGTCATGGGCTCCGGAGGTACAGCTGAAACTCAATGCTGCTCAGGGTTAGAGGGTAAATTGCATCCCCCCCCCGGCCCACCTGTTAGGAAGTAATTCATTTCTATTCCTAAACCAGCGTTCTCTCCCTTCTCTCCCATCTCGTTCACTCTAACTCACTCCTCCCGATTCAAACGTTTCCCTTCTTCTCCCAAAGCATTTGTAGCTGTTGTAGATTTTTTGTATTGTATTGCTTTCTCTTCTGGGTCATTGTAAAAAATATGGTAACAAACATAACCACTCCTATAACTTTTCAGAAACCTCATCATCAATACATAGACAAACAATTTTTTAAATACTGTTTAAAAGTACCTAGTCTATTATATGAGGGTGAGTAATGAATGACCGAATTAAAATTTTTGGGTGATTTATCTCTTTAAAACTGTATTTTTAATTTGTCAAGTGTCTAAAGAAATACCTTTCCCCTTCATTTGACTTAGAACTTTTGTTTTGATGTTTTTTTGTGTTTTTTTTTGTGCCATTTGTTTATATTTTTGTTCGTTTAAATTTATTTAAAAATATAATAATTTGAGTTTTTTAATTTGCCAGGTGCCTGAAAAACACATTTTTCCCTTCATCTGATATACCTGTTTTGTTTAGTTTTTTGTTTTGTTCTATTTGTTAAAATTTTGATTTGTGTTTTCGTTTAATTTTGTTTAATTTAGCTTTTTTTATTTTGTATTTAGGGAAGGGAAGAAAGAGATTTTCTAAATTTTTATAAGCTTATCCAGATGAAAACTGACCTGTACTAAATACGTAAGCATTTAAGTAATAAATCCTTTCTTTTTTTAAGAAGACCCGCGAGGGCTGTCAGGCGCCTCTCTGCCGACCCGTCCGGGCCTTACAAGCTTAACCCCGCACAAGCAACTGCATTCTTCCTTGCCTCTGGGAAATGTGTTAGCATTACTCATTCTCTGTCCCCTCTAACCCCTCACACCTACTCCCTTGAAGATGAGGGGAAGTCTTTGGGTTGAACTGGGCCATGGGGGCTTTGACAGGAACTTTGAAAGGAGGCAAGGCCCAGCTAAGGTGCACTTAACCATAAAGCTCCACATTCCTCATTCCTCGTGCGGGAGCAGTGACTACCGCATTATTCACGTCTATCTCAACACTCTCCAAATATGCAGTGTTAAGAGATTGAGGTCAGTGCAGTCCTTATCTCAAAGTGCGTTAAAGTCTGTTTACACATGACCTTTTAACCCCTCAAACACTGCTTTAAATGCATTTCCTTGGTGTGACGTTCGGTTTTCGCAGGCTGACTTTAATGCAACCTGTAACTATAAAAGGATTCCATACAAAAAATCTAGTTAAATCTAGTGAAGTTGGACCATTTTTAAAGATGAAAACCAATGAAATCCTGCAGTGGTTTCCGAGTTATATGGTAGCATTCCTGTTGTCTTGCTGGCTCGTAATTAGCGACAAGCTCATTGTGTGTTGCAGTTTCTCACAGCTTCTTTGCAGTTGATTTGGTATTACCAAGTACGAAAGCAGATTATCCAGAATTTGTGTAGCAATGGGGTTTAGCTTAAACTAAATCCCACACAGTGACCCTCTTGTTTCCATGTATTTGTGAATTTACCTACATTGCTTTCTGATGTTTGTAAGTGACTCGTTGTGCTGTTTTTAAGCCTGATAGCAAGCAGTAATTCAAAATGAATTACACCAATTTACAAAAAAATGAAAAGCTCTACAGTGTGATGTGAAGTTAATGTGAAGTTGAGCGTGGTGTACAGGAAGGGATTAATGTCTTTTTTTTTTTTTGCTTAGATTTAATTCATACATTGTGTATTATTCAGTGTTCGCATGCCTTCTTGTTCATACTGAACAATTAAAGGGATAGTTTATCCAAAAACTTTATTAATCACTCACTCTCAAGTCATTCCTGACCCATAAAAACATAACAGATTAAGATATTTGTGTTTTCTGACCCTGCATAGACAGGAACACAACTGACATGTTCAAGGATGTGGTAGTTGAATTGGTGTCTATGGAGTGTCAGAAAGCTCTCAGATTTTATTTAAAAAGATCATATTTTGTGTTCTGAAGATGAACAAAGTTCTTACAGGTTTGGAACCACTTGAGGGTGAGTAATTAATTACAGGATAAAAAAATTTTGGGTGAATTTTCCCTTTAAGATTGAATTACAGACAGTCAGTCATCACTAAGATATACCATGATCTTAGGAATCCATGATGTATTGGGTCCATTTCAGTTCTCAGATTCTATTAGAGATTTTTTTTTAACATATTAATATTGCAAATTCAATAGTATAAGCTAATTTTCTATATTTTTACAATTTGATTACCACGAATAAATTGAGTAAATGTTATTTTTAGCTATTCTGAAAATGTATATCTATTTTTCATATTGTTCATTTTAATGTTGTGAAGCCTAAATTAATTTGTAGCGATTGAAATTATTAATTTTGTTTTTAGCAATTTAATGTCGTTTTATTTTGACAAAATAGTACAGTATTGGTATATTTTGTGCCATGTACAGTGTTGAAAAGTGTACCTTCACTTTGGATTAACACTAAATGAATATTCCACTGCACCAGCACCCCAAATGCTGAGGTATTTTCCATATATGAGATTAATTTTATCGATATAAGTTGGAGTATGTGCTGATCAGCCAGGTTACTGGTTGCCAGTGTGGGGCCTCTTTTCCATGAGGCCAGGAAGCTAAATCACCATTAGCACAGAACTGAGAGAAACCTCCACAACCTGAGAAATGATCCAGGGTCAGAATCTCTCCACCTCTCTGCTCTATTGCACTTTTTGTCCAAATCATTGTTTAGAAACCCTTAAGCCCCTTTCACACTCCACGTCGGAACCAGCAAATTGCCGGAACATTGCCGGGTCGCCTTCTGTGTGAAAGCAAACACATCCCAGGATTGATTCTGGCATTGAACCCAGGTCGGGGACCTAGTAACATTGCCGGGTTCAATCCCGGGACGAGCGCTGTGTGAAGAAAAGCCAGATCTAATGTTGTGTCGTAGTGATGACGCACGTTATCGTGTGACTCTTTCACCGGCTGTTTTGAAGGAAGATCATTGTTCGGGACAAAAGAATATGTGCAAACTGTAATTGAGCAGAGATCAGTTAGCTCTTCACTTTCCGTGCTGACGCCGAGATCATTCGGCAGCTTCAGTGAAAGTACAGTATAACGTGCTTTACGTTTTCGACTCGTACATTACACGTAACGCCCTGATGTCCCGTGTCGTTACGGGACCTTTACTGGTTATGTGTGAACACACGCACGTATTCTGGGTAATCACTGGCAGTGTGAAAGTGCAAAATCTAGTGACCCAGGAACAATTGCCGGAACACTTTACCCGTATATTTGCCGGAATCGCAGTGTGAAAGGGTCTTTAGAGAGCCCTGGAATGGTACCAACTGGCAATTTTGGAAACTTTGGATTTTTTGTAAAAAACAAAAAAAAAAAACGAATTGATTGTCATCTAGGTTTCCTTGTCATAGTTTGTTTATATATATCATATAAGGTATAAAATACAGATATTTGGAGAAAAAATAAAGATATTTGGAGTAAGATGTCTGATTCTGTAAACTTCAATAACATTGTATAGCTAGGGCATATTTGGAAACAACAGTCCTCCCACATCAGAAAAAGACTATGTATTTGACTATTCACATTTTCGAAACATGTAAAATGATTGGGTAATTAAACTAATTTAATTGGTAGTTTTAATTAACTACCAGTTTCTAATACCTTTTTATCTTCATGACCTCCTGACTTGTGACATCCTTCCAGACCTAAAGTTAGCATATTCCGACAGCAGTCTGAAATCTCATTATCCCTTCTTCGCTGGCCATTGCATGATTGTATTTTTAGAAACCTGCACCTCTGCTGGGGGGAAAATTGGTTGCTTGCTTCACCTGCGCTTCCCCCACATCTCTCATGAAGACTGCATTCATCCCACTCACTCTGCCACTTTCTCTTTGCGCTATTTACAGACTGCCTCATGTGAGGGCAATGAGTTCGGAAACACGCTTAACAAGCGCTTCACTGATGTTCCTGATTTTGCATGGATCAATCGGATTAGCCAGAATCAAATTACAGGATGTGCATCCCTACAGTGACTGGCACGGTGGAAGTCATATGTCCTGCAACGTTCTCTCTGTGTTTTGCAGAGTTGACACTGCCTTCGTTTTCTTACTTTTGCTCAACCTGATGTGTTGAGCCTTAACTTGGGAGTCTGAGGCTCATATATAAATACTGAATATTATATATAATGGAAGGTTTACATCATGCATACAGTTGCATGAAGTATAGACACGGGTAATCATTACTTTCTTAAACCTGGTTCGACAAACTATATGCTTTCAAATTACCACTCTATGTTAAAGAGATGGGTAGGATGGTCAACTACTCATTCAACAACAGTGGCAGTGGATGATTTTAGAGATGCTGAGAGGGTTTTAGCATGTTGTGTTTAGCAGGCAGGTGACATCCTTTTCCTTCTGGAAATTCTGTAATTCAGATTTCTACTTGTCCTGCCAACAGTTTCAGTAACCTTAACATAAAAAAAAATTAAAAGTCTATCTGAATTATAATTTAAATGATCATTAAAATTATTTCTGGTTGCATTTTGAATATTTAGTTTTTAATATAGATTTAAAAAATGTTAAAATGATTTATGCATTTTCACATTGATTTTGATGCTACCAAGACTCGTCATTCTTGCAGTTTCAACAAAACTTTTTGTATGTATATGACTGTTTTAAAATTATATTTAAAATGTTGAATTTAAATTTACTTGGTAATATTTAAAATAATATATAATTCTTAACTAATTGGACCCTATTTTAACGATCTAAATGCAAGGTGTAAAGCGCACGGCGCCTGAACACATCTCTTTTTTTAGACCAGAACGCATTAGCGCACAAATGAACGCTAATGCAATTGTTAATAAAACAACGTGGCGCTGGACTGAAACTAGCAAACACGGTTGCTCTGCGCCTTGCGATGCATTGCATCGGGTGTATTATAGGGCCCATGGTTTTGAAATATTTGAAAATGAATACAAAAGTATTATTATTTTTACACTGATTGTTATTATACTGATTGATATTTTTTTTACTGCTATTACTAATAATGTATAAGTAATATATCAATGAATATATTTATTATTTAAAATAATTATTTTAGTTTGTTACAATAGTAATAAAAGTGAAAATAACTTGCATTCAATTTGATTTAAATATATATTATATAGTCTATCACTATGTTTGTATCAGTGTTGAACGGTTTTTGGTTCGGGGAAGTCCTCTGTTGCATGCATTGTTCTGTAACCTGTGTTAAGGCCAAGATTAAAATGCTAAAAGTAGTTTTACACCCACTCTGGTCTGCTGCATCCCCTTTTAACACTGGAATCTTTTATTGATTTACTGTAAATAGCCTTGGGTTTCGGGTGAACCGAAGTAATGGGTCTCCACTGCCTGACCACCTTCAGTATTACCATGCAAAAGCTCTAATGTAAACAGTGAGGCTTACTTTAGGTTGCAGAGGGAGCATCTGCTTGACCTCAAACTAACCTTCAAGGAGGTGACAGAAAAATTCAGTGTGTAGGTGACACTCATGTTTACTTACCCAAGTGCATCTACATTTTTTCCAGGCCACTGTTGAAAAACATCTGCGTCTCCTCATGCCGGTCTTATTTCCCATCAATCTCTTGACCCGCGTTGACCCCCTCGAGGCAGCATTGGGTCAGGTGTCAGGCCCAAAGCTCATTCTGGACATGCCACACCATTTTCGCTTCCTGATTTTTTTTAACTGATCTGCATTAGTCTAGCACATGGAAGCATGTGGATGGAAATGCCAGTGTTTTTTGGCTAGGGATAAAATTGGCCACTAGTTTCACACCTTTCAAGTAGTAGGTGAATGTGATATGCCAGAGATGCCCAAAACTCAGTTCCTGTTTCAGTGCTACAATCTACTCTATCTGGAGAATGATGTGCCGTCTACTTAGCCTTGCTCTGGGAACAGCACACTGTAGTCTGAGCTTAAGTGTCACGTTTAACATCCTCTTTAGCCCTGGAAAAATGGGATTTCATCCTATTTTAGATGACACTGTTTGTTCTTGGCCTGTGTTCTTTCATTTTAGGAGTGCAGAATTTTGTCCCGTATGATACATATCAATTTTTATGGCCACTAATGGGAAATGTATATTTTTATTATGATTATTATTATTATTGTTGTTACTAATACTTCTAATAATAATATATTATTATATTATATTAACATCAATAATTAAAATATATATAGTAATATATAATACTTAAAATATATGATCATTAATCTATTATTATTTCTACTACTAGTTATATTAATAACAATAATATATAAATAACAATATATAATAATTCAAATGCATTATTATTATTCCAGATAATATTACATTTCTATTATTATTATTATTATTAATATTATTATTAATATTATCTCTACTTCTAATTGTATTAATAAAAGCAACAATAATATATAAATACTAACAATATATAATACTTATATATTTATATATTATTACTACTGATAATAATAATCAATAATATATAAATATTATACTTCACATATTTACATTATTATTCCATCTACTACAATAATAATAAAAATAAAATATCTTCATCTTTATTTGAAAATGTATTTCAATAAAAAAGAAATTATATATATATAATTATATATAACATGTATATTTAAAAATCACATTTAACATTGCTTAATTTATTACTGTTTAGAGATTAACTTTAAGGGTTTATTAGATGAAAGCAAATAATAAATTAAATAAGTAATTATAGAAGTGGAGAAATTCTAAAAAAGAAAAAAGTTCCTAAAGTAATTTATATATATTAGTTGTTAACAGATTCTGAATCTAAAACTGTTGTCTGAGTATTCACCTTCGACCAACAGCAATCGTTGCTACCATTAGTTTTTTTAAGTCTATATAATCGGAATTAGTCATTTAGTTTTTTTAATGTATAAATGTAATTTAATTTCTATTCATCAGCTACATTTGAAACCAAGATGTGAGTCTTTAGCTTTTAATGTAAAATGAATGGAGTGCACAGGCCTTTTGAGGCCTAAAGTTTTAGCAGACTTCTCTAAAGCTGTCGGGTTGGGACTAATAGGTTTTCAGAGGAAACAAATCATGGGAATTTACAAAGAAAAAGGCCAATACAGGCGTGATTTTTCTGCGTTTAGCCTAATCGGCTTGAACTAGAATGCAAAGCTTTCACTGTCTGTTGTTCTCGCTCGTGCTGCTTGAGCAAAACCTTGCATCACCCTACAGCCAGACAGATAACCTTAGTGGAAGACTGAGCTATAGTGAGACTAGATGCTAGAGGCCCTCGATTGATCACCGAAAGCAATGTCTACAGTGAATATCCTAGATTTTCCATTCATGCTGAAATTTTTATATCATTATTTGATTCTTACATGGCAAACCACACACAAACACCACACAACAAGTGAAAGAGTGCACCTGTAGTTTTACATTTTCATTTTCAATTGCAGAGGTCATACCAATTTAAAGCTACAGGAAGCTCTTCTCAGTAATCTGCCACCTCTGCCGGCTCAGATGAGAAGAAGCGCAGGGGAGCCTTGATATTGTGCTTTATGGGGTTGACCTATGGAGATGCCTCACTCAAGAGCCTGTGGCCTTTTCACATGGTGACAGTACTCCGAGACTCCTCGTTCCCTATATCATCACTCCACATGCTCATCAATGCCTCATTTCTACAGTGGCACAGGGAACGTGAGAGCATCCACACACAGTGCATCTGGAGACACATGCTGTTTTGATTTCCAATGAGTTTTAATTTTGTACGTATGCTTAGGTAATAGAGAAATACTCTAATAAACTTAAAATTTCAATTTCATTTGCCATTATTTAACCGCAGTTAATCTCTAACTTATTTCTTTAATGTTTAAAATGTAATTAATCTTTAATAATGTATTAATGCTGTTAAATGTAGCCTTCAACCAGTCCCAGAATATTAAATATAATCTCAAATTGAATATCAAATATTAAATCTTAAAGGTTTTGCATTTTTAATGTAGATATAATCTTAATAAATATATTAATAATAGTAATAGTTAATAGGCCTCAATAATTAAAAATGCTAAATAATCTATTATTTATCAATATTATTATTATTATTATTATTATTATTATTATTATTTAAATAGGATGTAAATAATTTAATATAATACAAATGATTCAATTGGGTAATTTAAAATGAATGATTTGTTTACTAGTGATTTAAATTCAGTGTATGTTTATTTATTTAGACCAAAAAAAAGTGTTTGTTTAATTTAATCTAAAGCCATTTATCAGTTGTCTGCCATAAAATTAATTATCAACTTATCTGTGATGGCCAGAAATTTAATTTGGGTCCATCCACTGTTCCTTTGGATAATAATCAATTTTATTATCGATAAAAGTTAGTATAGAACCAAATAAAAGTTTATTTATCCACCATATTCCCATAAAAATAGGCACCGCCATTTGTACATTGATATTCTTTGCGTTATTTCTCAACTGAGGCCAATGAACTGTAAATCTCGCCCATAGACCTACTTCCACATTTAGGAATAAGGTAGATAAGCAAAATTTATTTTAAGATGAAAGATTTTATCTGTTACTTTGATAGGGCAGTTGAGTAACGACAGGAGGTGAAGTGGGAGAGAGAGTGGGTAGAGGATCGGGAAAGGTCCATAAGCTGGGATTCGGACTCAGGACGGCCGTAGTGCAACAGTGCTATATGTCAGCACACTGCCCAGAAGCCTATTGGTGCCAATGTCTTGTTGCACTTTCTGGGATATCTTTTTTCACAAAAGATTCACTCCGTTCTATAACTTGGCTAAAATAAGGTATTTGAGAAGGAAGTGTCATTAAAATGGATACGATTTGAATCCGCATTTTGAAACCATGTTTCTAAGTGGGTAATAGGAACAGGTTGAACCGTACCCCACAACAGAGTGGCCAGCCCCTGTTGATCTCAGGCTGATTTAACGTGAAGGTTCTGTCTGTCCAGTTTAGCGAGTAATGGAGGAGTTGAGAAGCAGCATGCTGAGGCTGAGACTCTCTGGCAGAGCTTGGTGAAGGGCAGAAGCTCAGCTGGACCCCACACCACCTGCTGCTGCAGCTGTCAATCAAGCGGCTGAACTTTCACTCGGGCCGCTCTATTTGCTGCAGTGCTGAGAGCTTGTAAGCATGGATTAGTGAGAGATTCATGCTCCAATTCAGAAAAATGATTCAAAATAAGGGAGACTTGTATGTTCAAATTTTTTGATCCACTGATTTGCAGATTAAATACAACAGTTGGTATTCATTACTGGCTCATAGTTAGGCCGTTTTATGTTCTGACCGGTTCTGTTTATTTGTTTTGTGTATTAAGCACTGTAATGCGGAAATGATTTTCTTCCATGCCAGCTGAGTGCGTCATTTGGCATGTGTTGCAGAGAGGGGTAAATATTTAAAAAACTGCCTAATTCTTTGAAAGCGGATTTAAAATAGGTTAATGATACGAAAAGACGCACATCAGACTCCTGCGAGGGACACAGCCCGCCAGTATTACACTCAGCAGGGAGCAGAAAAACAAGCAGGCGACAAAGTGCAAAAACAGTTTTTATAGTGCATAGTAAATATGAAAATTATATAGCATTGAACAGTTTAATTTATTTTTCAAGAAAAAAGATTTTCCTTTCTGAATATCATTTTTTAAATATATATTAATATTTTTGAAGTAAATATATTATAAGGAATTGTATTTTATATATTATAATAATATAAATATCATATAAAAATGCAAAAAGTATAAGATAAAAATATAAAATATGAATATTAAAAAAAATCAGTTTTAATACTTTACATTTATTATGAAATTTTATTTATGAGTGTCTATATATATATATATTAAAATTATATGTATAACTGTCGGTTTTATTTAGTTACATTATTATTTATCAAATTGTGGTAGGTGGCAGGATGGTAAAGATATTTATTGTTGATCATTTGAAAAACAGCTATTATATTCCTATGACAGAAAATAAAGATGATGAGGCTCAGGTCAGATCATTTACAGATCTAAAGCATACTTGGAGCTGCACTCCATTTTGTACTTGGATTGAGAGAATATCTGCAGCATTTCAAAGCAGGTCTTTTGACACCAGTAACTGCCACACCACTTTTCAATTATCCAGTGCACCTTAAACACCAGGGCTACTTCCACTCAGCTTCTGTTCCCTTCCCAACCTACTTCCCATTTTAGTGTTCAGCATTCTACTTCACAGCAGTAGTTCTTGTGAGTTCACATTTGACAGCAATTGAGGTGACGCCAACTCCTCATTTCAGCACCATCACGTCTTGTTTTCATGAACTGCGGTTCTTGCCTTACTAATCGCAGTGTTCTGTTGTAGCTAATATGCATTTGGATCAGTCCAGAATCCACAGGCTTTGGACCAGACACTTTTTTCACTGTATCCCATTCTTAAATGGAAAATCCACAGTATTCTGGCTCTGGCTTAGCTGCAGCTGTGCACAGCCGAAGTTGAGCAAGAGAGTTAAAAATTAAAGCAGAAGTGGCTAATGAAGAGAGAGGAAGAAAGAGAAGAGGAGGGGTGAGATAGGAAACAGAAGTGCTGACTGCACCTGAAAATAAGTGGAAGTGCAATGAGGATAGTGACAGGGTGGGACAAAGGTACAAAATAAAAATATGATGAATTACACATGCCAATGGTAACTTTTAGTAAAATAATTATTCATTTGCAGCATATTGTGCTATTAGCTCTGTTTTTTTAGACATCACGATAAAAATTGTTCAAATTTGTTGCTTGTTTTATATAATAATAATTGTTTAAAATTTATTTAAAAAAAAAAAAAAATAGTTTTTTTGGCAGCAATAGCCTCGTGGGCAGTGCGCCGTCATATAGCGCCATTGCACTACGGGCATCCCGAGTTCGAATCCCGGCTCTAGGACCTTTCCCGATTCTAGTACTCAAAATTCTCAAAAAAGTGTAAATATAAAGCTATATATATGAGATATAAATTAGAGATTTTAAGCATGATTTTTTGTCAAATTGTATAATGTTTAATTAATTACATTTATTATTTGTTACATTTTTTTTTTTTTTTACATTTAAGATATGTTATATTGGCCATAATTTAGCCTGAACATGGAAGCGTATTTTGTCAAGACCAGGCCATATTAAATAATATTGGCCACTTTCATCATAAAGTTTGACAATCAGCCTCTGGCTTCTATACGATTTTTTACCGGAAGGGCGATTAACACCATTAGATCTCCCACTGTCACTTATGTTTGCACAATGTGCCACATGTTCAGCACACCGCCTTTTTGTGTCAAACATTTTTACAGCATGGTAGGACATCGTGTTCTCATTTAACCTTGTGCGAGTGTTTTCGTATCTTTTTTCTCTCACACATAAAACAGTGTTTGATTGTGAGGCCACAAAAAGCAGAAGAGAGGATGTGGACTCTCTCTCTTTCGGTGTGAACAGTTTGCCAATGAGCACTGGATCCAACACGTCTCAATGAGGTGTCAGTTGGCTGCGTGATATCTCCTGCTGATAGCAAAGCTTTTCCAGGCAGTGGGCTGTTGACCCTGGTGTTAATCATTGGCTGTACATTGGCAACCCCATCAGTAGGGTTGTGCATTGTAAGCACGATGCTTTCGTGCTCTTTTTTTTTTTTTTTTTTTTTTTTTTTTTGCAGGTTTGAGTTTACAATACTATTGAACTTTGGCTCTTTCTTTTATTTCACCTATTGCTTATGCAGGCTGATATGTGCTATGGTTATCAGAATGCGTTTGCTTATATAACCTATATTTTTCTATGAATGGTTTGGTTATTGGTATCAATGGCTACTGCTTTTTAGTGTGAAGTGTTGAAGTCCCTGAGTATTGAAGTAAATGTAGGTGAATGACTACGTAAGGTCAAAACTATATTGGCAGAGACAGCTTTTTTTTTCTTTGCCACTATTTGGCCAGTTAAAGCTGCGGTAGGGAACTTTTGACGCTCTAGCGGTTAATAAACAGAACTGCTTGCGTCTTGCGGAAGGACATCGTAGCCGGAACTACTTCTCTCTGTTTATGTCTATGAAGAATCACAAAGGTACTGGGTTACTCCGCCGCGGTATCCCCGAAGCTATCTAAAATAGTCCGAATATAAACACTTATTATAGGTGCACCCTAGTGATTCAGGACAAGCAAAAAACACGGTTTGGAAAATGGATTCATGGTGTACCTGCTTATTATATACATTTTTCTACATTTTGAACACAAACAAAGTTACGGACCGCAGCTCTGATTGGTTATTTTTTACCGGGAGCGCATGACTTTCTGCAAATGGCAATAGGCCCACTGGGAGGAGTCAGAGGAGCTTGATTTTTTTCATAATCTACTTTTTTTTTCTTTCTCATATTCTACTGTCAGGACATAATGACAGGTTTAATAAATATGTAAAAAATATTTTTTTTACAAAAGTTCCCTACAGCACCTTTAATGATAATGATATTATAGAGAGGACAGTAAATGAGGAGAAGGAAAACAAGACAGCACAGGCCATATTTTTTCACTGAGGTGATATGACTCCATATAATAAATGACAATAAATTATATAAGGATTTTTTCCTTGTATGTGCGATTTTTCTCTAGCTTTGTTATCATGACTTCTTTTCCCTTCTTCCTCTTTGATTTCTAGGCAGACTGCAAAAGATAGACGCTACAGGGAGGAAAGTAGGAAGTTAAATTTATCATAAAAGCAGTCTGTGCAACTCTTGTGGCATTTTTTTCCAAGTCTTCTTAAGCCTTATAGTAGCTTTTTGTGAGAAACAGACTGAAGTATTAATTGTAGGGCAGGGCAAGTTAACACATTTTTATCACAGTTTTTTTTTATTATTGAAAGTTCATTGCTCACTGGCTCTGAATGCACATACAAACAAATCATGGGTCACAGGAGAGGATGCTCCTGATCAAATTATTTAGGCTTAGCATCAGCATTCACAAACCACTGTCCACTGTTCTTTTTAACAGAAAAGAATGCAGCATACTCGTAATCATTACTTCATAAATGGTAAATAGGAAGTTTCCGATAGCACGTGAAGACAGCAGAAAAGAGCTTGCTGTTAACTTTGTGGTTTATTATTTTGAGTCATATGGGACACGGTAACACACGGCCCTCTCACAATATACTGCTTTACACATCTATCGCTTTTGCTTTTGCACGTATCAGAAGATCTGCACTCCGGCATGGTTAGCGCTCACACTCACTGATCTATATATAACTGAACTGTGCTCTTGCCCACCTCTTCCAACCGAGCCAGGGACTGCTGAATGGAACGATCACACTAGTCAAACAAGCCAGACTTTGGGGGGTTAAGATTGCCTAGTGTGAGCACACCCTAATTATTCTCCTGCACCCATCCATCAAGTGTTGTCCTGCACCACACTCTGCTACGATGGGTCCCGCGATCATGCAGGTCTCTAATCGGAAGATGCCTGTTATAATGTTATGATTGAGGCTCTGGACTCGGAGCATAACTTGTTTTTCTATAACAAACTATAAAATATTTTCTATAAAAACTTTAATGTCCTGGCAGTGACAAATAGCTTGTTTTATATTTAATTTAATTACATTAATGTTATAAGTTAAGATTTACAAGAAATATTTTAACTGCTACTATGTAAAAGGAATACTGCTGTAAAACAGCACCTTATTTAATTAAAGTGTTTTCAAACCAAATGTTATTGCACTTTTGTTCATATAGCAGTACTTTTAAATGAAAAAAGTGCACAGTACACTACTTTTGAATGCATTATTAGTTTTGTGCATAACAGTGTGATTAATTGCAGACAATCATGCGATTAATCGCGATTTTAAAAAAATATCATTGTCCAGATAACTGCAATCTGTTGCAACTAGATTGAATTTGAGATCTGAATCAGACTTTTTAGTGAACGAATCATTCAGACTCAAGCTCACCATTCCTGCATGACCCACATCCATGGGGCTCTTAGCCAGCGGAAGGCAGTAATAATCAATTTCCCACAGGGAGAACTGTGACATCAGTTACTCAAAGACAGCCAAATTTAATTTCCTTCCCTCCATCCGCCGCGTAATGCCATGTTAATGGTTTCCTGCTCTGAAACATTACGGCTGCCACAATGAGCATCAATTTGTATCTGCTATGAGCAGCACCAAAGTGGGCTGACCTGAGCCAAACACACACTTTGCTCTGCTGTGGATTATATTTAGGCTGTAGAGTTTAAACTTTACACTGCCTTTGCGACTTTCTGCTTTTTCTTCTGCTTATTCTCTTTATTACATTGAGTATGTAGCATTGACAGTGTTGCAACAGTTTAATAAGAAAAAATATATTTATTTGATTATATATTATAAATAAATGTATTTAAATATCAATATATATTTACATTTATTAATTTATTAAGCAGACGCTATTATCCAAAGCAACTGACAAATGAGGACAGTGGAAGCAATCAAAAACGGCAAAGATATATACGTGTTATAACACACAGTGAAGAATACAGTGACTGTTTATTTGTCTTCATTGAGCTTGAGCTTTTGTTTTCTTTTTAATTTAGGATAGTATTAGTCTTTTTGTGATAATGACACTAGCATGAATCATGAAATTTCTATGGTATCAAAAAAATGTATATCATAAAGTCCTTATTTAAATCAAAAGTAACTACATTGTTATATTGTTGCTGTAAATACAATTACTCATGTCGTGGTATAATATTTTGATCATATTGCCCACCCCTAGGTTGTACTGTACCCAGCTACTTTGTCTAAAGGATCATTTATAGTTTCGCTAGCTTTATTTTCCAAACACTGAGGCTGACTATGTGTCATGCAAAGTCTGTATTTTTATCCACTCCTACAGTGTCATTTTACCAGAGGATAATAAATGAATTTCTGTTTGTGTTTTTGTTATGCCAAATTAAAATAGTGCATAAACTGCACCTTCAAGACTTAACCTTCAGTTTTCTCACAGTGACTCATCTTTGCCTTCTCCGAGGGGCTAAATTTCCACCTACACATCCTCAGTTGACACCACCACCACCTACAACGCAGCCTGTATGTTTAACCTTGCCTGCATTCCAGGCAACAGGGCACAAACTGTAACAAAAAAGGAGCCAGGTCCCAGACAAAACAAGCGTTTCAGGCGACACGCAACAAACTTCAGTCTCACTCGCAAGGTTGTTTAATGCTGAATTTTTCCATCACGACTCTGCTGAGCACTGTGAGTCACAGACTCTTGAGTGTAAAATGAATAGAGGTGTTTGAATGCTGTAGAACATGCTGGATAAGAAAATGATGGACGCTTGGTCACTTTACTGTACTTTTCAAATTCTTTGTGGAAATAAACAAAGCTGAAAGGGATTCTCAGGCTTAGAGCAAGTATAAGTATTAATTCTTTCAAAGGAAAACAGTAAAAACGTTGGGGTCAAAGACTATTCATACATCATCAGAAGTGACAGTAAACACAAATAAATGCTGTTGTTTTGAACTTTCTATTCATCAAAGAATCCTGAAAAAATCTCACAGCTTCCACAAAAATATGAAGCATCTGTTTTCAACATTGATAATAATCAGATTCTTTAGCAGCAAATCAGCAGATTACAAAAATTTCTGAAGGACCACTTGACACTGAAGACTGGAGTAATGATACTTCACAGCAATAAATTCCATATTAAAACATTCACACAGAAAACAATTTAAATTGTAATATTTCACAATATTTTGCTATATTACAAATATACTATGTACTACTAATATAAATACACTTATAAATAAAAGGTATTGTATAAAATGTATATAATGTATTTTGAATATATATATATATATATATATATATATATATATATATATATATATATATATATGTGTGTGGATAAGACACACGTCTGTGGTGTGGGAGACCCGGGTTCGAATCCACTGTGAGACACCAATGTGTCCCTGAGCAAGACACTTAACCCCTAGTTGCTCCAGAGGCGTGTGACCTCTGACATATAGCAATTGTAAGTCGCTTTGGATAAAAGCGTCAGCTAATTGAATAAAATGTAAATATATATATATATATGTATATATATATATATATATATATATATACACACACACATACATACATACATACATACATACATACATTTAAATATACATATTATTGTCAGTAATAATTACTTTTTTTATTGTTAAAGGCACTGTATGTAAATGTTCGACTCTACTAAAGAATAAAAATACCATAATATGTTTGCAGATATTTAAGAAACATGCTAAATTACAATACTTGTTTATCTGAAAAATAATGCTTCAGTCAGTTATTCTCCTTTGAAAATGTGCGTATAGGGCCGAAATTTCTGTAGTTGTTTTGCTTTGTGAAACCCGCCCACTGCAGGTTTACCCAATTATATTTCGGCACTCCAGGTTGCCAGTTGGCGGAAAACACAGCGCGTTTAATTTCATCCATCATCAAGTGTGATCAATCTTGTTAGTCGTTAATCTGGTAACCTGCATGTGCATCAAGTCTGAGGAGGAGGGGCCGGGTGAAAAAAAAAAACCCTCTCCAATATTTTGAATTTGGACTGCAATACCTAGTTCAACCACTCTGTGTCAATCCTACATACAACACCTTTAAAATGTAAGGTCACCCAAATATTAATATTCTGTAATTGCTCACCCTCATTTCGTTTCCTTCGTTCATCATTGGAACACAAATTACGATATTTTCGATGGAATCTGGAGCTGTCTTACCCTGCATAGACAGCAACGCAACTGAAATGTTCCCAAGTCCAGAAACGTAGCATGGAGATCTGTGAATTAATCCATGTGATATTAGTGGTTCATCTGTAATCATTAGGAAGCTACGAGAATACTATTTTTGAGCAAAAGAAAAAAAATACACAGCTGAGAATGGCACCAGGGTGATGCAGAAGAGGCAAATTGTTAAAATTGTTGTTTTCTTTTTTTTGCGCACAAAGTATTCTCGTAGCTTCATATAATTGCAAATGAACCACTGATGTCACATGGATTAATTCACAGATCTCCTTGCTACCTTTCTGGACTTGGGAGAACGATTCATTTCCGTTGCTGTCTATGCAGGATCAGACAGCTCCAGATACCATAGAAAATATCTTAATTTGTGTTGCGATGATGAACAAAGGTCTTACAGGTGTGAAACAACATGGGGGTGAGTAATTAATGATAGAATTTTCCTATTTGGCTGAACTAACCCTTTAAGAGAATTTATTTGGTTATTGATGTTCTTTTGTTGTTTATGACTGCCCTTCTTCACGTCAGTGTCACCCAACACCACAAAGACATGCCCTCCATTATATCTGAAAAACATGTATTTCCTTATAGACATGGTATTTTCACTTTCCATACATTTTGGTTTTGTGATTCCTTCAACCTGATTTTGGGGCGGTTGGAATCATTTAAGGTGTGTGTGCGAAAAATCGCGCCTGATGACTCATCCAGTCTGTGGGATCTAAAACTGTGCCTCCGATACGAATTGGGTCAGAATGCAGCATTCGTCGTCCCTCTTTCCCCATTTTTGAAGAGGGATCCCCCTTTTTTTTTCAAAGGAGGGCTTTTGATTTGAGTTCCACCAGTGAAATTCATGCTTTCAATTCTAATTCAATGAATTACAAAGAATCCCTTAATGATATTACATCATTCTGTCTGATTGTTTCTAAATCCATTTCTTTTATTTCAGATTGATGAAGCAGGTTCAGCCTGGTTTGCATAAGCGAGTTATATCATATCCTGTGGACTAGGCATTTAGTGGTTTCAGGTCACTGGCAGCATCGGCACTCATTGTGCACGCAGAGCGGATGAGAGGGTACTGACAGAGATCTGCAGGTTTTATTGCAGTGGTTGGTTGTGTTCTCTCGATGAGGGCGTACACTTCAGTCACAATCGAAATGTGACATAACCACTTAGTCACAGAGCTGGTTATAAAATGCTGCAGTTTTGTGGTATCTCTGAAAAGGATATTTATCTACCCTGAAGCCAACGTGTGGGCGGGTGAAAAGTGGTTTGATACGAGAACAGACGGAGAGGGAAAAAGGAAGCGTCTGCTTCCCCTACCATAGCGTGCGGGAGCCATCTCTGATATTCCAGTCTTTCAGTACGGCTTTATGTTTTCTATCTTTTCATCTGGAGGTCTAACCAAACAGCTCTGCCTTTGAAGCCCAGGGTCAGGGTTTGTGTGTACACGCGCATGTGTGTGTTCATTTCGGAAGTGTGTGTTCCTCATTTAGGGACAAAGACCTGTTTCAAAGCCCATTTCCTGAGCACTGATGCACACCAAAGAAAAAGCGGGTCCTCTTTGGGCTTCACCCGTCACCTGACCTCCTGTGTGAAGCTCGTGGTGCTGCAGACGGCTGTGGTCTCGGTCCCCTGACAGGATGTGGCCTACATTCAGAAGTGACAAGTGTTGGTTTCACTTTTCCACTAGTCCAGCCAGCATGAGGGGTCAAATACACCGTATCATAAAGAAGTGTTAGAGTTGGCTTGCAAAAATAGCCGGCATCGTAATCATTGAAATAGGACATGTGCAAATATGATAACATGACATAGCTGTGCAGTGATTTTAAACCGGCTTATCATTCACTAGCTTAAACGTGTGTGTGTGTGTGTGTGTGTGTGTGTCTATATATATATATATATATATATATATATATATATATATATATATATATATATATATATATATATATATATATATATATATATATATATATACAGGCAGTTGCAAATAATATTCTTTATAATATTCTAAAAGTGTACAATGTACATTATACATTTTTTACTTTCTATATCCTGAATGCGTGTATTTATATTTTAATATATAAGTGTATTTTTTATTAATTGTAAATATTTTGTATTGAGAATTAAGAGAGGTTTTAGGTTTAAAAATTAGGTTTAAGAATTCCATTTAAATTAAAACAGTCTTTAATATTATGCTCTTTTAAAATAACAGTTTATTCATTATCAGCACTGGAAAAAAATATTCACTTAAAAACACTGAACAACAGCATTTTTAGGCATTGGTTTTAAATGTGAACTATGATTTCTTTTTAAGTTCAGAGTCTTAAGAGTCTTATCAAGGCGCATTTCAGGTTCCGTTTCAGATTCACAGATAATCTCGCAAACTGTGCTAGAGAAAAAAGTAAGTTTAGCTTTCATTTCCTTCCCAACTTTAATACTATCGACTATGTTAATAGAGCAGGAAGCATAGGACATGTGCACGCTAATATGAAACGTAATCCGTCCAGCGACTGGTGCCAGATACTAGCTTAAACCCCATTAGCCAGCCTTTAGCAGATACTTAACACGGCAGAAACCAGACTCTGATCCACAGAAAGACTGTTAAAGGAAAGAGAGATGGAGTAGGAGTAAAGAAAATGACTTAGGGGTATGAAAAGGCTAGAAGGTCAAAGAGTGCCTCCTTTGATATCAATGAAATTTCCTTGTACAAGACGGCTCACTTTAATGATATTACATGGCATCCTGTGACAAGGAAAATCTTCTATCTTCTGTCACAAGACTAGACCAGTCAGTGGCTTAGTGGCAGTGAGAGGAGGCATATGATTTTTAAAAATAAAATCGAACCATTTTTGGACTTTTAGTGCATATCCTTGAGGATAATCTTGGGTTACATCAAATGAAGGACGATTTGACATTTCACTCACTGGCACGAAAACATTGTTCTAATATTAGTGCTAATGAGGAGCCAATATTGTTGTGAGGAGACCGTTGAGAAGGTGTCTTCCCATTTCTTAATGAGCATCGGACCAGACACGACTTCAGCAGCTGCTCTGATCTTGTCAAGTATCCAGTCATTATGCTCCATTTCCCGGGTGTTCACTGAGTAACAAAGTGATATTTCAAAGGGTTCTTGGGGTGGTTTCGGTGTTGTTGAGGGACCTCATGAATATTCCCAATGGCCTAGTGAAGTACCTGCTTAGTGGCCAGTAAGCCTGTTGACATAAATTATATCTGCGCTGGCATAAAGACACTCAGTTTTGGCCTCGGAGCTGAATATGTACAAAATGTAATGACCCACCTGTACCCACTTCAAATTTCAGACTGCTACATTGTTTTCGACTGAACACTACAGTTGTTAATACGGTGCACATTCTCTTCTATTCCCTTGCACTGCCACCAAGGGAACAGAAGTAGTGTAACTCTTTGCGAGCAACCACAGATACACTGTTGTCATAGCAACTGGTGAAGCAATCAGGAAGAGGTCACTCATTCACCCTTCACCACAGACTAGTTTCTTGTCCAACCAAAACTCATTGAGGAAGAAACACTTAGCCAAATCTGACCTTTCTGCTTTGGTAAGGCAGTATTATGTGTCCATTAAATAAGCATTAACTTCAAGGAAGGCTCCTTATATTCGAGAGCAGCCATGTATTAGGTGTTTCTTGGAGGTTATAGTACATTAAAGAATGATCATGTGACTTTTACTTATGCCAAGTGAGCTGTGAATTAAAAAAAAAAAAAAAAAAACTGTTTCCATTGCAGTTT
The DNA here is from genome assembly GCF_003368295.1 of Carassius auratus. NCBI lineage: Eukaryota > Metazoa > Chordata > Actinopteri > Cypriniformes > Cyprinidae > Carassius > Carassius auratus. The sequence continues at coordinate 10,794,623 of NC_039267.1, read as the reverse complement.
TGCAAAATATTCTTTTTTTTAATTGCCTAAAAACCACTTCATGTGAGCGTATAAAATGTTTTCCTATATATGGAATTTTGTGCAAATTTGACGTGTTTCCATTTGGCGTATTTTCAATTCGCAATTTTCATTTGCACAATTTGAAGGGTAATTGAAACACAGCTACTGACTGGTTGTTCTTATGACTGTTTGTAGTTAAAGATGCACATTAGTAGTTTTGTCAGGAATATTTTATTTAAAATAATACAACTGTTTTAATTGTTATTATTTTTTTGTTTCTTTTACTTTTGATGAAATAATTATTTATACAAATATTAGACAAAGACTTAATATATAATCAAGGCTAGTTATTAGATAGCATTTTTGTCACCTAAAAGCGTCTTTAAAATTTTTTATTTAGATTATTTGATTATTTGCCAATGAAAGTGCATTTTGCCCAAACATTTAATGTTTACTTGTACTAAAATTATCGTTGAAGTCAGCGTTAAGTGAACAATCACCCTATTTGCTAAACGTTTGTTATTGTGAACAATTTAACCATACAAGGAAATCTATGTAAATAGTTTTTCTTTGAATAATAACAGAATTGTTGGAATCGGCATGAAATTAAAATCCACCTTATCTTTGAAATTGCATGATCTTGTGGTGAAAAAAAATGTGCTGTGTTTTCTTTTTTTTTTTTTTTTAAATGACCTCGTAATTTTATATCAAAATATAACTTGATCTTCTGGTAAAAACAATAAGCTTCTTTCTGGTGGCACATTCATCTGCTTTTCTATTTTTGAGTGCTACGACCTCATTTCAAAATACAATCAACAACCGGTGGGAACCAAATCCCACCCTACGCTTTTTCTTTTTTACGATAATCCACTGCACTCAGAGGAACATCACAATACAGAACAAAAGCTTTATAACTACTTCCGTTTTATAACAACTTTACTGGAACCATTAAGCGGGACCAATCATAGGAATCTGAGCCAGAACCTTTATGATTCCCATCCATAGTTAGTCCCAAAGATGTGAGATTGAACATTAACGTCATGAATACACGTTGACCCTCACCTTCCACTGATTTTTACAATTGACATGTCACTGCTACTAGCACAGACAATATTTTCCAAGTGCTGTTTTCTACAAGGTTACAGAATATACAAAAGAAGATACAAGGTTTGGAGCTTATAGCGTGAGCAAGGTCTGAGCGTGAAGCGTGTAAACGAGGCTAGCAGATGTTGCCCAGATGTGGCTGGTGGGTGCTGGAGGACCCCAGAACGAACCCTTCCACACACTGACAGCTTTGTTCACCTCCTCCCCTCCTTTCCTAGGGCATGATGCTGTCTCTCAGCCCTGCGCTTTGAAGTCAGGACACTGCACAGGAAGTAAGGGGCTGCAATCGATTTTCTTCCTGCATTAGGGCAGGAATGTATGACCCTCCCTCCTTCTCATAATTTTGTGTGTCTTTTCTGGAGCTGGTCAGGATTTTGGTTGTATGCATGATCGGGTCAGAGGCCCATGTACTGATTCCATGTTTCTATCAGGTCTTATTAGCAAAAAAAATATGTTGATGTGGTTTCTACATTTCCTGTTGATACCACAGTTAATCTGAAAAATAAAATCATTTAATGACCTTAATGTCAATCCAAACCCATCGGGTCAGAAAAGGTCTGCGGAGAGGGAATCAAACTCGTGTCACCTGAAGCACTACTGCATCATATATCGGCACGCTGCCTATGAAGCTATCATCACCAACCATGCATTGAAATATTGGCAAGTGAAGATATTCAGCCTGAAACTGAAATAATAATAATAATTCAGATTCGGCCAAAAGTTTTGGAGATCAAAGTTGAAGGTAAAACTTGGATTGGAGGCCAGTGTTTTTGAGCTCCGAAAAGTGCGCTAAAAGTAGTCCTTAAAAGCCATAAACTAGCTTTGAACGAGGATCAGACCAAAAATGCGACCTACATTTATGTGTTTATTGTTAAAATAGCCCCTGGGACATTCTGCTAATCATCTCTTTTTGTGTGGCACAGAAGAAAGAATGTCAAACAGATTTGGACCATCATGAGTAAATGATAACAGATCTTTTTCAAATTTTGTTGCCCTCATTCCTTAGGATGTAAGAAGCCATGACAGAGCAACAAGTGGCAGAGAACAGCCCATCTCAGGTCCATTTCGAACTCGTATGCGACACAGAGAAGAGGAGGATGAAGACCAAGAAGAAAGGTTTGCTGGCAGCATGACAGCATCTAGAGAGGAGCGTTCGGGTATCCCATCGAGCATTACTAGCACTCTGGAGAACATTGTGCAGCAGTTGGACATCCTGACCCAGGTGAACCACTTTTAGGTCATCTTAGTTCTGCTTTTCTAGATCTACAGAGCAAATAAGATCAGATGTAGTTTGTTTTTCTAGTCAAATCCAGTCATTTAAATCTTGAATTTTGTGTAAGGGTGAAAGATCTCTATGCAGATTTCACAAATTAACTGTACTGACTGCATTGAAACTGCATTGAAAGCTTCACTATTGACAATAAACAGTGGACCTTTTTGGCCATGAACTGTGACTACAACTTTAACTGTTGATTCTATTCTCTCAGACGGTTGCCGTCCTCGAGGAGCGACTTACTCTGACTGAAGACAAATTGAGGACATGCTTGGACAACCAGGTCCTGCTTCTGCAACAGAGGCAGCAAGTGGATGGGTCAGACGAGGAAGCCGAGGGTCCGTCTGTGTGATGGATACCCAACCACGGTGGTCCTCACTTCAGTGGTAACTTCCTCTGGCCTGCAGTAGAGGACATGCCAAATCCCTCTTTTTTTATTCTTTAAGCTTAAAGACTTCCAGCTGTGTCATTCCGAGTAAGAACATTGGACTTAACAATGCAAAAAAAAAAAAAAAGGACACAAGATGAAAAGACACAAAGCAGGGTAAGGGAGGGGCTTGAGGGGATTTGAGGGGTCATACAGCATTCTCACCCAAAAGTCATGTTAAGAGGACAGCTGCAGCTAAGACAACATCCCGGTCATGTTTTGACAGCTGCAAGCAAGACATCAGGAAAGAGACTGATAGAACAGACAAACATGCACAGATTTTTACAGTATCAGGATTGGGTTGTGTCTGCTGCATCACATGTATTATGTAAATATAGACCATTATGAATGAATTACAGTCTCTGGTGTGATTAAGTCCCAGGCAGCATGAATGGTTTGTGCATGTAAGGCCATGTAAGTGTCCTCAGAGACACTTGCAGCCTTGTTTACTCTTTCTCAATCAGCCGCAGCCTTGTGGTTTTCCTCTGGGTGGAGGTCAGACGGAAGCAGGGAGCCAATCGACAGAAGGCCCAGCGGTTCTTGTTTGCTTTTTTGCATACCGCATCTTTCTTTGTTTGGCAGCTCTGCTAAACTCTTCCTGACAGGCTTACATAAAAACAATGCATCCAAATGGTGGTGAAAACAAATAATTTAGACCAGTTTCCCAAAGGAATAAAAAGACGTGGCTGGCATGCTTTATGAACTATATGTGCTAGAGTCATTGAGTTTTAGGGTCTACCATTACAGTGGACAGATGATTAAAAGCCAATTTTAGCCATTCAGATTGTGATGTTACAAACCACTCTGCTTGATTGGATATATGCTTTTTCATTTTCATTAAAAGGTTCAAATTATACATAAAGAATTTGTCATAAACAAAAAAATGCAATATGTGACTGTTGTTGTTGCTACAAATTACAGCCGAACTTCTCTAACCACTTCCTCTGTGTCTCGTACAGACTGCAGGTGTGCTTGTGACCTCTCTGTGCATAACACAAGCCCTTTGTCTCTGGTGGGGCGCCAAAAAAGGGCTAGAGCAACCAACTCATGAACAAAGAGAAGATAATCGAAACGAATGCATGTGTGCCTGTGTAAAAGCAGTTGTGTTAGGCTGCCTGCTTGTGCATGTGCCGTGTTTATGGATTTGTGCACATGCAGGTTCTTGCAAGACCCACATATGGTAAAGTGGTTGCTTGCTTATGAGGCAAGGGAAGGTAAACATTATCTTTAGCTCCCCAACAGACATCAGAGGACTAGGACTTCTTCCTGTTAGCCAGGCCTGGTTGGCATTGAATCAGAGTACTTTGAGAAAATTCCCTCTGACCTTTTGTTCAAGAAAAAAGAAAAGAAAAAAAGAATAAAGATGGAGTAATGGAAAAGAGCTTTCTCATATTGTTTCTGCAATGACACCTGCAAAGGAAAAAAAAAACACCTTGCTCCATTTTTTTTAATTTAGGGGAACGTCTGTTGAGAGGTTTTCCCTTTCAACAAATATAGATAGGGGCGGAAAGTTTAAAGATAGGTATACACCTGTTGTGGGTCGGAGACCTTACTGAAGTGAAAGTTTCCAAACTGGTGAGAGAAACCCTGGTTGGAGCAACCCAGCGTTAAAGAAGACGCTTGGAAAGCTGCTTGGCCAATCAAATTTGGTGGCCAGAATTATCCACTGTTTCAAATCATTTTGGTCAATATGGCTGAATTTGATTCACTTATTTTTACATTAGTTATAATTCCCTCATGCACTTATCGTGAAATCTGTTGCTCGAGTCAGGACCTTTAAAACACTCGTTCTTATTCACATCTGTGTTTTAAAGCACCCTCACACCTGTTTCTTTTTTCTTTCTTTTTTTTTTTTCTTGCTTCCAAAGACAGATGGCTTCGCCCCTTTCTTGTTTATTTTTGGCTGGAACCTAAAGTAGTTCCAACCTCACGTGGCATATTAAGATTTGAAATAATTATTGTCCTCTAAAATAACTTCAAACAAAACATCAAAACAACAGACAGAATCAAAAATCAAAACTTTAATGACTAGCTATCCATCCATCCATCTCAAAAATCAAAACTTAAATGACTACCTATTCATCCATCTATCCATCTATCTCAAAAATCAAAACTTTAATGACTAGCTATCCATCTATCTATCTCAAAAATAAAAACTTAAATGACTAGCCATCCATCCATCCAACTCAAAATTAAAACTTAAATGACTATCCATCATCCATCCAACTCAAATATTAAAACTTAAATGACTATCCATCCATCCATCTTTCTATCTGTAAGTAATAATTAAGATCCAAATTAATATTAGTGTTGTACCTTAATCTGATCTTTATAATTATATTTCTAATCATTATTATTTTTGAATAATTAAAAGCCTGTGGAGAAATTCTATGCATGATAAAAACTGTGACACATTCCTAGTGCTCGCTGTTATGAATAACTGAGTATTTGCACTATTTTTATCACAGCTGATGGAATCTTGTAGGTGTTTGCAAAAGAGTTGAGTCTGAAAATTTGCATTGGAAATTAGCATGGAATGATGAATGAAAAACAATGGCTTGGGTTAACATACTGTTAAAGTGTCAAAATCTCCTTAAATAGAGAGGTATTTTAAAAGGTGTGATGGGCTAATAACCTCCCACCCAGTTACGTTCCTCCTTTGCTTTAGAAAAAAAGTATTTCCTGCTAACCGAAAACCCCCTGTGCTCTTATCTCAAACTGTTTTTTTTAAGCCCAACGCCTTTTGAAGTCACACATTTGCACAGCCTGTAGCAAATCCTTTGACCCCAAGTGTGTTTGAGTTTTCTTTGATTAAATAACACGGGGAAGGAACCTGATGTTTTTTCTGAAGAGAGATGTCAAGTTCAAAGGACACAGAGGTGTGTTGATTACAACAGCTGCACTTAATAAAATATCAGAGGAACACGAAAAGAGAACAAAAGAGTGTGTTTCGGTTTCACACCAAAAAGGTTTTGTTGTTGTTGTGTTTTAAATTGAAGTGGTTAGTAAAGATGTTTTACACATTATGTCTGTCTTTTTTGCTTTTTTGAAATGTTTTGTCTAACTAGGTCTTTTTATTCACCGACAAGTGCCATTTGTGTGGGAAGTTGTTGTAGTTGGTGAGTTTTCATACCATTTGTTGTGATTTTCCAAATATTGTTTCTGATTAAAAAAAAAGAGGAGTCAAACATTGATTCTGTCTTTACAATTTTCCCTGACATCTCAAAACTACTGTATATTCTTTGTTATGCTTACATTTCACAAAGTCTAGAAAAGGGCCCTTTTCCTGTAAACTCTCACGAGCTTCCGGTTTTCATAGATATCTGTTTTTTCTTTCTCATGTCCATTCAGCTGGAGGAGGAAATGTGGGAACAGGCTGTCCCTGCTGCTGATAAGGACGTACGGAACTTCCTACCTTCCACATATGGGACCGGGCCTTTAACTGGAAAGAGGTGCTGCCAGGGGTCATTGCAAATGTAAGAACATCCGTCCTGTCTCCCCACAACCTGTTTGAGAAATCTGACCTCGTCATAGCGCATTTTCTTTGTACTGTAGAAATGAAAAAAGAGGAACAGAACTTCCTGTGGGAAAAATATATTGTTTTTTTTTTTTTATTGTAGACCTATACATGTGATCTCATTAGTAATCCTAAGCATAGACACTAAATGTAAAAAAATTTTTTTTTACAAAATTTTACAACATTTAAAACCAAACCATTTTACTACTTTTAGGTTCACAGAATATTATATTTATGGAAATAATGTATTTTTTAATAGGTGTTTATTAATATGATACGTCTGGTACTATACTACACTATACCACTTTATTTGTGGTGAATGAATTTTTTCACCTAAATTTTTAATATACCATTATAATTGATTGCCTAGATTTTATATATATATGTAAATATATAGTATATAATTAATAATTTTTTACATTATTGTGATGCCATTTGAGAGATATGGCTTACATAAAATTGACAGACAATTTTTTTTATTTTGTAAATTGATTAAAATATCATTGAATAAAAAGCTTATTGTAACTAAAATATACCTATTATCTGCCTATATATTTATAATATAAATATATATTAGATTTTCTAAAACTACATCTACATTTTCGATACTTTCAATACATATCATATTTTTCAATAACTATAAAGATAACGATATTAGCGACCACACCAGTGAACAATATCATCTATATATTAAGTGTATACTTGTCAGCCGCTTTAAATTCTCAAGCTCGTGACAGTAGGATTGATGTCAATATTTGTATCTTTCATCAGGTGGAAAAAATCTTTTTGAAAGTGATTCCAATGATATCGTTTCTCTTTGTCTTTAGCGTTATAGCTGTGGTGTGGACTCTGCTATTCTTTAATATTGAGAATGATCTTTAGAACTATATCTTATTGTTATCTTTATAGTTATAGTGCTTGATGTGAACGGCCTTGGCTACAGAGACACACCACACGATTGTACCTTTATTTGTGTTTGTGTGTGTGTGTGTTGTGCAGGACTGCATCACAGCCGTCTTTTCTGTTCTAGTGTCCATGTGCCTGTTCAGTCATGTGCCACTCCAGCATTCCAGACTCCATCTCCATATCTCAATCCTGATGGCTTTTCCTTAAGCAAGACTTTCATCCGATTCCCTTGATGCCTCCTGACAGAGAGCTGGCAGGTAGAGACGTCTGTGTAATCTTCCTCCTCTACACCCGCTCTTGTTTTTGGGTTTGAGTCTAGCCGGGTGGAGTGGGTCTGAATGAACCAGCTTTGTTTGTCAGTTCATCCTCAAGGAGTGTATGTGACAGTGAGACTCATTGTCCTCCGTGGCTCAGCCTTCCATCTGGCCTGATTGGATTGGCTGCGTGACAGAGTTTTACTTGAGCTTGGGAAAGTTAGGTCAAGTTAGGCTTCTGCTCTGAGCTCCCTGAGCCTTTCATGCTTTGAAGAGCAGTCTACTGCAAATATCAACACCCATTTGGGGTTTTTTATTTAACATTTGAATGTTTCTTTGGGTGAATCTCTTGAATAAGAGGCCATGTTTCACTCCAAAAAAGAAATAAAATAGGAATTATATTTGAATAATAAATCTAAATATTGTTGTACTGCAGTATCAAACAAATATATGTATGTATTTGCATGTTTGTTTAGGAACAGATAGATAGATAGATAGACAGATAGACAGACAGATAGATAGATAGATAGATAGATAGATAGATAGATAGATAGATAGATTTACATAATATTTAAAATATTATTAAATTACAATGTACTATAGAATTATATTAAATATATTTTTTATCTCATTTTCATGTATACTCATTTTTCAAATATACTCAAAAGAATGTCATAATACAGAAAATCCTCAAAAACAAGCTTAATTTTCTTTGTGAAATTAAATTTTAATGCAAATTCAATATGAATATTTTTAAATAATAAATTTGTATGCTGTTATAATATTTGTAATGTATATTATACATATAATTTAAATTGTAAAGATATATGTTCTAAATTAATATAATAATTCATCAATATAATTTAAATAAATAACTATATAAATACATTTAAATATAATTTAAAATAAACAAAATTAAATATGACATTTATATTTCTTAACAGTCTTTGTGAAACTCACTCTAGTATATAAAAATTATATAATTTTTATTCACATAATACATTTTAATATAAAAATAATGTTATACTGTTATAATATTTTGTAAATATATTATAAAAGTAAAGTAAATGATAAAGATATTATATTTAATACATTTAATTCATAATAGATTAAATAATATATATAGATGTATAATAAATATATAAGTAAATGCATTTAAATATAATTTTAAATAAATTATTATTTTATTATTATTATTATTTACATATAATTTATTTTGTTTTTGGGGGTGAAATCTAACATTAATACTCCTTGACAAACTTTGTTAAACTCCCTCTAGTATATTACTAATATAAGTATAGTAAAGTTATATAATTTTTTAGTCACAACACTAATCCTTGTTAGGTGTAGCTTAAATCTTTATAACTTGTTTTCGTTCTCTCCCAATTGGTCACATTCCTTCAAATGAATCAGACTCTTCTATCATAAATTGCTCTGGAATTGTCTTAACCTACTGCATGTTATTAGATGCGGCATGATACTCCAAGCAGCATTATGCAACGACCGTGTCTCGGTTACCTCATTTTTTATGACACATATAGGATAATACACGCTTAGTCCACTTATGTCATGTCTTCTTCCTGTCTGTAAGCCTTTATGTAAGCGAATGGTCACTGACCATCCAACACTAATGTGCAGGTGTGTTATTGGAAGGCCCTGCTAATCCTAAAAAAGTGCCAACAAAGCAGTGCCCTAGAGAACAGAGCACTTTGTGTGTGAGTCTCCTTGTCTGTAATCCTCTCCAGGTGCTCTCGGCCATTCGCAACTCTTCTAATCACTCAGCTTGTCTTCGCCTGAGGGGGGGTGGTACCTGCCAACTGCTGTTTTGTTTTAGATTAGCCGCTTCCCTAAATCCCGACCCTCGGCCGGATGTCCCAAACCCATCTGTCACCGAACGGAGGCTGAGAGGATAGAGAGGAGGAGGACAAGAAAAGAGGATGAGCTAGTGAAAGAAGCTAGGACGTAATTGCATCTGGTGTAAACCCTTTCAGCGCTAGTCATAGTGTTTTGTTGCTGTAGCAAAGGGCTACATGCTAATGTTCTACTGTTTGTTGAAAATGTAAAAAAATAAAATAAATGGTTGAGTAAATAAAGCAGTAAATGTTAGCAGTGATTTGTTGGGGAAAAGGACATTGCTAAGTCCATAACTGTTCTTGTTACGGACTTAGCAAACAGCATCAACTTGCTTTCTATGGGTTATTCTTGTATACTTTGCAAACACTTTTTAGTGTTTTAATAAATAAACTCCAGGTAGTCCACCAGGCAGCAGCTAGAGTTCTTATTAGAACCAGGAAGTATGACCATATTAGCCCAGTTCTGTCCAAACTGCACTGGCCCCCCATTAAACATCGTATAGATATTTTAAAATCTTATTACTTATAAAGCTCTGAATGGTTTAGCACCTCAGTATTTGAATGAGCTCTTGTTAACATTATAGTCCTCCACGTCCGCTGCATTCTCAAAACTCTAGCAATTTGATAGTACCTAGAAAATCTAAATCAACTGTGGATGGTAGATCCTTTTCCTATTTATTCTGGAATAATCTACCTAACATTGTTTAGGAGGCAGACACACTCTTTCAGTTTAAATCTAAATTAAAGACCCATCTCTTTAACCTGGCTTACACATAACGGAGACCAGCACAACTAGAGCCCCAGATGCAGATCCCCTGTAAAGAACATGTCTCAGACGACCACTGGAACAAGACCACAGGAACAAGTTAAGTCCTCTGCACAATCTGACTTTGCTGCAGCCTGGAATTGACCGTCTGGTCAGAGGAGAACTGGCCCCCATATTGAGCCTGGTTTCTAAAAAGGTTTTTTTTTCTCCATTCTGTCTCCAATGGAGTTTTGGTTCCTTGCCGCTGTCGCCTCTGGCTTGCTTAGTTGGGGACACTTCATTTACAGCGATATCTTTGACTTGATTGCAAATGATTGAGTTTAATTTGTCCAAGGTGTGATTTGTACATGGTGGTTTGTGAGTAAAGTATTTGAATCAACAGTTACCATGCAACTATTGTATTTTTGGATAAAATAAACTTCTAATATTACCCTAATTTTTATATTATGCATTACAACTGATGTGTAATAAATGGCCATTTATATTAAATTAATATAAATGTATATTTGTATATATAAAAAAAACGAAAAAATATATACATATCAAGCTAAGCAAAATTAGTGACTAGCAGCGTAGCTACATTTTGTAATAGTTCAGTAGCTGTTTTAACATGAATTAGCTTCGATTAGAGACAAGCAGACTGGCTGCAATTGTTTTTATTTTTATAGTTCAGTAGCTAGTTTATTGTGAATTAGTATTGTTTAGCTACATAAGCGGACTAGCAGCCTGGCTAATTTCTTTTAATATATCAGTAGCTAGTTTAAGGTGAATTATCTTTGTTTAAGCTACATTAGTGGACTAGCAGCTTGGGTAAAATTTTCTATATATCGGTAGCTAGTTTAAGGTGAATTAGCTTTGTTTAGCTACATTAGTAACTAGCAGCTTGGGTAAAATTTTCTATATATTCGGTAGCTAGTTTAAGGTGAATTAGCTTTGTTTAGCTACGTTAGGGACTAGCAGCTTGGTTACTTTTTTATATATATAGTTCAGTAGCTAGTTTATTGCAAATTAGCTTTGTTTAGCTACATTAGCGACTAGCAGCCTGGCTACATTGTTATTAGTTTAGTAGCTAGTTCAGTGTGAATGTATTTGTTAACTTTATTGTTTTTGTGTCATATTAAATTATATTGTATGATAGATACATAGATATTTCCCCTTAGGTAGTTAACTAGCTTTTGTAGCATGTTGTTGACAGCACATATTAAGTAAACTCTGAATCTAAAATCTGAAAAGTGTGAGACTCCTTTTAATCTGGATTTTATGTAAGAGAATCAATATAGGTATCAAAGATATCTCGTTAGTGATTTTTGTGTTTTCCATAAGCTTTCTAGTTTTTCCACTAGTGTTTGTCTGCAGTGTTTTGTTGTGGAAGTGGCTGTCACATTTGGTCAGGTGAGCTTGTGTTTTTGCCAAAGGTAGTTTTGTGTTAAGCAGGTTAAGAAGCATTTCCTAATCTCTTAAGATGCTGTTGCGCACGAGACCATCCTGGCAGCCCGCCTGGATGATGGGGTGACCGTGTTTGGACGCAAACCTTCATCCGACAAGCTGGCAAGAGTACGTCACGCCGAGGTGGGCAGCATGTCTCAGGCCTGTCTCGCCACCGTCATCTCACTGTGAGATCAACTGGAAGGATGTTTTTATGTCTGTTCATATGGTTGAGCTCTTTAAAATTGCTTTTGTGGTTGATTTGTCATTTGTGGTGCTGCTGCGTCATGCTAAATTGAGCTACTGTTAAATATGCTAAGTTAAATCACCACTGTTTATGCATCTACAATTGTTTCCTGCTCAAGTAATTGATTATTGAAATAATGTAATTGTTCAACAACAGCTACATGAATAAATTGGGACTTCATATATAACTTTAGTTAGCATTAACGTAGCATTGCTAAAGCCAGGCAGAAGTTTTGGAAGCTAACATTATGGTAGTTCGATTTTACTACATATTGCTGTCCAAATCCTATAATGTTAAGAAGCCTTAGGGTTGGTAAACAAAGAATTATATATATATATATATATATATATATATATATATATATATATATATATATATATATATATATATATGCTAAATGTCATATTGCTAGCTAAGCTATTAAACTAGATATTCAGTTGAGGTTTAGATTTTAAAGATTATTAAACTGCTGGGTT